>NC_042495.1:118797239-118804301 GCF_005508785.2 Acyrthosiphon pisum | reverse complement strand
CTGTTGCTAACGTTTATAGTATTGCTCCCCCCAAGGTTTTATGTACAGCGGTGATATCATCTAACTATTTACGTGTTACCATAGGACATCGATGCTGTGTATTATGACTATGTGTATGGGCGGAGTAGAGGGGTCCGTACGTAGCATTATTATATATTCAAATACAAAACTCAAAATAATTAATGTATACCTACCACCGTAAGTCGCTCTGAACAAGGGGTGTAGGTTTATAATCATTAAATGAGGGGCGGGTTACACCTAAGTCCTACCTATACAAACCATATTAAAATATTTGTGAAACCATAACTAATCGATGAACAAATAAGTTTTACCACAATACCATGTAATATGCGACTGGACTGTTGCATATTATATATTATTTATATTATTATATTATGTACCCGAAATATAGAACTGAATATCAATTTAAAAAGCTCTTTAATAGACAAACTCTAAAATCATTATTCATTACTCGACGGTTGACGAACTACACCAGTGAAAACTCATAAACATATAAAAAAGATATTAATAATAATAATAATAACAAATGTAACAATGGCATTACAGCTATAAAATAATGAATGAATAATTACTGAATCCACTAATTGTTCCTTGCCAATTGTCTTCGGTCGTAAACGATCCTATAATATTATAATAATTAAGTTATTGTATAAATTCCTGATTTCAGACCATTGTAAGAAATGATATATTTACCTAATAATAATATATGTCTATGTGTCTTTTACTACTTAGAAGGTTAACTATGTTGGTAAAAATAAAAATAAGGAAGAAGACGCGAAAAGTTGAAATAAATATAAATCAATATAGGTAATTTATTTTTTTTGGAGGCCAGTTACATTAAATTAGGCCAATAAAAGTTATTAGGTATCCGATAAATTTGTGATGGGTTCCTCGCATTATGCTGAAATCGTTCATTTTTTATTTAAAAATACACAAAATTTGTAGAATATTTAAGATTATTAAGTGTATTAAACAGTGAATGACATACGGGTGGTCGCAAATTTTATCGATTTTATGGATTCCCCAGTCAACATTGTGTATTTGTGTTTACCCGAAGGAATAAAAATATAGTGAAGGAAGGAAGGAATGAAAGTAATAAGTATATTTTAAACCTGTAGGTATGTTCATGTAATAATAACAATTTAATTTAAAATTGATTTAAATTATTATTATCTTTATTATTTACTAGAATTTAAGCAATTATATTTTTTTAATAAAATTTGATTAATGTGTAGGCATTACATTTTAAATTGAATGTTCATATTATTATAAACATTGCATTATAATGACGTAGCATTGGCCTAGTAGACGTAGAAGTCGCAAAAGGCGTAACTCCATTTTTTTGGATTTCGGGATTTTTGGTGATTAAAATTAAGAAAAAAAAACCGCATCGTATGATAAAGTCGTATACCTAATTGAAATTGTTTCATTTTATCCTCTTTGAAAATTATAATATTAGAAATCATCGTATCTCCGACGTAATGGTTTTAAGACCTAGAAAAAGTTGTATCTCCATATTATATTTGTAATAAAAGATGGAGATACGCCCTTGATGAACCCTTTGCGAATTATGAAATTAGGTCGACGAAATGTTTTTTCTTCTCCTGATAAATTCGTAATTTTGTAAATACGCTCTTTGCGACTTAGGCCGACGATAGCAATGTTAATTGTTATTACTTATTAGTTATTACAGACTCAGCAGAGTATACCTACATGTACCCTTCGGGTAATATCTAAATAGACCCGGGAGAGTTTATATCTGCCGGTGGGTAGTAATGGATTAGACCAGAAAAAATTTACAAGTTATTGAAATCGGGAGAGTTTACAATTGCCCTGACATAGGTACTATTAAAAATAATTTTTCTATTCAATGATCTAAATACTCACCATCAGTATCATACACTAAAAGGTTGGCGTCAAACATTGCTTCTGTAATGATAATTTGATATTTCAAAAAAACAACGAATATTTACAGTGTTTTTAAAATAATTATCAACTGTTATAGATAAATGCTATAAATGTGTTATATATTTTATATTTTAATGTGTATATAATTCTTAAATTAAATTAGTGTAAAGTTAAATTATCAATAGATACATGTAAATATATTATACCGTTTACAATAAAGGCATACAGTTATTATTTAATATGTTGGTATTTGTCAAAAATATTAATTCATTTACAACATTTTATTTTAACAATAAATGTGTTTTATAATTATTGTAATACCCTATATTTAAATTGTTAACATATTTACTATAGCACAATTAAAATAAGAGTGTCCAAATTTAAAGTGATAAGCCCAATTATCTATCAATAATTATAATTATAGTTAGTTATCGATTTATTATTAAATTGTAATAGAAACTAAACAAATTAGTGGATTCAGGAATCGACTTGAAACCATAATTTTTTAAGACGTTTTCAGCTTTATAAAAATAATCAAATGTTAGGCATTAACTTGTTAGTTAATTTTCAGATCAACTTGTGAATTTAACTAGCTTAATTGATAGTTGAAATAAATGGATTAAAAATAATCCATAAAGTCAAAACAGTAATTAAACCTTTTGTTTTTATGCTATTATAAGTAAATATTAATATTAAAATTAATATACAGTGAGAATGTGAGATCCACTTAGTGTGATAAAATTGTGCACATCATAATGATTAGGTGTTTTATCTAATTGACTCCATAAACTATATTTTTAATTCTAAATAGAGCAAAGAATGTATTGATTTTACAATAATTTTTTACGAACGTGTAGATGATTAATTGTAGTTGAAATAGATTTGATTTTAAATTAAAATATTTTTTCTGGTAAGTACCATGTAGTTGATACTTTTGGAAATTTAAAATTAAAACCTCCCATTTGTTATCTAAATATTTTGATTAAATCAAAAAAAAAAAAATAGAGAAAAGCAGGAATTTCTTAGTTTTCATAGTGGTTCGGGGACACCTATTAATTGATCCATCATTGTTATACTTTCTAATTGAATAAAATTATAATACGGTATTAGGAGTTCCCTCCCTCTGTACTTTACACAAAAGGATTTTAGAGGTAGGTACTGGACGTTTCTCCATCGGATCACCGATCAAGACATTTCCCCCCTGAATCATTAAATACTTTTTTTAAATATGTAGGACGTAGGTCTTTTGGTTTTTAATTCTTAACTGATATATACGATCACCATAGATATCGATATCTATATCGTCTTTCATCATTCACGTTATGTATTTATTACCCAATTTAATGGCTAATAATTGATAAACCAATTCCAAATTATTAAACTACCAATTAGGTAATAATACCTATCAAAATTACTTTTATATTAATAATAATTATTATACAGTAGAAAAGTGATCAAATTATGAATAAATGTATAATGTAAATGTATGTTGTAAGGTAAAATATAATAATACTTACCGTTACATTCACGTAATGTATATCTCTGCGATAGATGCACGTCTCCGACCTTTACTTGGTGTTTACTCTGTATGCAACCTACAATCATCGGTCCAACTTATACTAACAAAATATTAAATTTCCCTCAATAGTATCGTAAAATGGGGTGAATAGGAACGGTTTTTGAGGTTTTTCTGTAATGAAACCTTCAGTTTTTATGATTTTTCTTTTCTGAACGTTATTTTAGAAAGTGTGAACAATGGGCAATTTTGTGATAAAAAATAATTACTTTAAGTTCCATAGTTATTTTTAATAATTTTCAAAAGCCATGCTACTATTCAGTATTCACCTTGTATGGGGCGAATAGGAACACTAATTTAATTTACACAGTAATTTATATTCATCCATAGTATGGATAGATAGGAACATAAAAACGTGCGTTTTTGATAATGAGTAGTTATTATTGGTGATTTGGCGATGAGCACAAAAGTTTCATCGGCCAGCGACCCTGAGGATATTCGGTCTGGTGTTCAGGCCTCGTTATATATCACGTTGATATAGGTTGTCGTGACTGGGTAGACTGTAGCGCCCGCCTCGCAGTTTGGTCGTGGTACTCGGAGCCAGTTGAGGCGAACAACCCACATATATGTGTATAAAAATAAGATAGCCGACTTCGATATTATTATTGTCGCCAATAAAATGGCTGCCATTGTTATCTAAGAGGTGAATATTTATGTTGTATAGCATTGATAAGCAACAATGTTAAATGTACAATATACAATTATATATACAATTAATCGTGATAAATACAAAGTAGTGTCTTATCACTTACTGTATCAGTTTAATACTTTAATTTGTAAATGGTTACCTCTTAGATAACGATTGGCGGCCATTTTGTTGGAGACAATATTTTATACGTATGGACCATGAATTAAGATATACAGGATACATAACGGAAGGGTCTTAATAATGTTTTTCGAAACCCGCACCTTCTCACGTTTCGGCTAGACTACTAGCGCTTTATAGAATTGTTCTGTGTTAACTGGGATAATAAGGAAATAATAGTTCATTATTCTCCCGGTCAACACAACAATCCTAAGAAGTGCCGCAATCCCCCACCCGGGGAATGCAGAAACCTACGGGCACCCCGTTCAAAATTCTGCCCAAGGTTTATCAATACACCTTGATTCTGCCAAAACACAACACACATGTGTATAAACCTACCCAACCCAAACCCCGCAGTTCCCACCCCACACCAAATAGCCTATGTTGTCGCGGGTTATCCAATAAAAAAAAAGCAGGTAAGTGGATGTCGCTCTGCTGTAAAGTAGATTACAAGTGGGTCATTGTATAATGGTTGTATTAGACTTGAATTCAATGATATAATATCATTGTATAAGAAAAACGATTCTGAGCGGAGACGGTTTGTCAGTCTGGATATTTTATATTTTGTTATTATCTATTTTATCATGTAAGTTGAATTAATATTAAAATATTATAATTTTTTATTCGTTTCTATGGTGATAAACAAAGCGTTAGAAATTAAAATCCCATTTTTAGCGTTTTTTCGTAATTTTCCCGTGGTTTTTCCCGTGGCATTAAATAACTATTAGGAAAATCGAAAAATGACCTCTCTAAAGTACCATCTTGATCCAATTTGCTAAAAGATAAGGTAATATATGTTGAAATCGAAACACTCCTTCTGGAAGAAATTTTGTATACAAGTTATAAAAAGAAAAAGAAAAGGAAAAAAAAAGCAGGTAAGTGGATGTCTCTCTGCTGTACGGTAGATTACAAGTGGGTCATTGTACTATAATGGTTGTATTAGATTTGAATTCAATGATATAATATCATCGTATAAAAAAAACGATTCTGAGAGGAGACGGTTTGTCAGTCTGTATATTTTATATTTTGTTATTATTTATTTTATCATGTAAGTTGAATTAATATTAAAATATGATAATTTTTTATTCGTTTCTATGGTGATATACAAAGCGTTACAAATTAAAATCCCATTTTTAGCGTTTTTTTGTAATTTTCTGGTGGTTTTTCCCGTTGCATTAACTATTAAGAAAATCGAAAAATGACCTCTCTAAAGTACCATCTTGATCCAATTTGCTAAAAGATAAGGTACTATATGTTGAAATCGAAACACTCCTTCTGGAAGAAATTTTGTATACAGGATATAAAAAGAAAAAGAAAAAGAAAAAATAAATAAACACCGCATTGTAAAAACAATAGCTCCCTCGCTCCGCTCAGAATATAAAATAACTTATACTGATACTTACACTAAAATAATGATTAAGGCTAGTAAAAATATTTTATATTTCAAAATTGATAAGGTAGCAATTAATTTGGTTATACAAATTTGTTTAAAAATATAAAATTCTCATGTTGTTATATCATCTTTGAAATTATAAAATATAAATACTTTTATATTATGATTAAAATTGGTGACTATATTACTTAGATTGGGTTATGAATTAGGATATTATTAAGAAAACATTATCATAGATAATTCTAAATATTTTATTTAAAATATTTATAGATGTATAATTTAATTTTTAAAAAAGTCCAATGTACCTAAATAACAACTTTATGATGGTATAAATGAACTCTAAGGGGGCGGAGTGGCCGAGTGGACTACGGCGTCGGTTTCATTCTCTGGGCTCTGGGCATGCAACTGTCTAGAGAGTGAGGCCACCATTCCCTGACCGGGCATGGCAGAAACCTAAGGGTGCCGATTTGAAATTCTGTTAAAAAATACACGTGTTTCAACCAACCGTTCCAACTGTTCCTCCCTACAAAACAACAAAAACAGCTAATGCCCATTGTTGCCAGACATAAGCTCAAAAAAAAAAAAAAAAACTCTAGAGTTAGCTATAAATTTTAATTAATAAAAAAGAAAAACCATCATCATAATATTGTCCGTGCTTATAGATTCAGAATGATCGTTGTTTAGCGATTTAATTTTATTCAAAATCTGCTTCTCTTAAATAATATTATTTCTTTAGTATAACAGTTTATGAATTATAAGTACAATTTTGTAATTTATACTTATGATTCTTCATTAATATTAATCTATATGTTGTATCGTGTAAAGTAAAAAATATATATAAAGTACTCACCACCTCTAACGTTTATTATATAACCTATAACATTCAACATAACAAATATAGTTAACATATTAATGCTTTTTACTATGTTCGTCGGTACAATGAATGAATAATTTTCAAAGTGTTGAACATAAGAATAATATAAAATATTTTCTTGCTTTGGTATTTATAAGGTTATTTAGTAAACCAAACACGATGACACGATGTGTGTTCATAAGCAATTGAGTAAACAAATATAGAAAATATTATGAAATGATAAAATAAATACGTTGTAAGGATAGGCCCATAAACAGTGTGATATACTTTAGCTGTAAAATCCACCATCGCTCACGAAAAAATAAAAAAATAAGTGAGATATTACATCAGTGTTTCTCGGTTTTCGGGTACCTTAGGAAATTTCATAATCTGTTACATTAGGTGAAATACATTGGCAACATTATAACTCGTACGTCATAGGCTGAGATTTGGGGGGGGGGGGGTTGAAGGGGCTAGCCCTCTCAAAACGTACAAACAGAAAATTT
>NC_042495.1:118786471-118797189 GCF_005508785.2 Acyrthosiphon pisum | reverse complement strand
CTTTTCTATTTGTACGTTTTGAGAGGGCTTAGCACACTCAATCCCCCCCCCCCCCCCCCCCAAAAAAAAAAAAATCTCCGCCTATGTCGTACGTATAAGTTCAAGGACTCAAAAAGCCTTTAATTGTAAATATATTATAGCTGATCCCGTTCACTTCGTTGCTCGTAAAAATATGTACCAACTTTATATTATATGATTTAAACTTTGTTCAATTGGTTATTTAATATTCGGTGTATGGTGTTCAAAACTTATCTTAAATTTTCCGTTGCCCGGAATAAAAATTTGGTTATTTGGTATTGGTATTGTACATATTACTTATATTATATGTGCGATGCATTTTAATATTGTTAAAGGGCTCAACCGATTAAATCTTAAAAAAAAAATATATTATAAACAACATTTCCGGCAAAAATTTAATCAACCTACGTTATACTTAAGAGTCAAAAAAGTAATATTTTAACTGCAATATCAAAATTCATAACATATGGTGACCTATATACTACGTATAAAATACGTATACGAGAACATCTTAATTTTCAAAGCAGCCTGCTAATTTTCAGGCTGATTGCATACACAATAACAGCAGTTAGGCCCTATAGTCAAAAAACATATATAACGTAATATTTTCTAAGGTCATAGTGTAAAATAATAAGCAAAATATACTAAATTTATTTAAAGTTTTATAGAAAATATTGAATATTGTATAGAAACTATAGTCGTTTAAAATAAATTACATTTAAGTAATTATTGAAATATATAGGTACGTGAACTTTTTTTAAAAAAAAAAACTAAGTTGCTTATATTGGACCTCTGATAATTTCCAAAAATGAACCATTCAAAACTTGGTTATTATAATATATTGACTTAAGCTTATGTTTGGTATTTTATTATGTGGGGGGTTCAATAAAAAATATAATTGGTTCAAATAAAATAACTGTCAAATCATACAAAATATTTGTAATCATTCTACCATTAACAAAAAAAATAACTGTCAAACTGTCGTTCACATGCTTAGATATCTTTTAAGTGCAGTTGAATAATTATAAATTTAAATAACTCTAATACTCTTAAATGTCAAAAGTGGCCCAACCTAGGTCACTCTCCTCTAATTATAGAACCAATTATTGTTATAATTGTCCGTATTTTAATGAACTTTAAAATAGTTTATTAATTGTCAGATTTACGCAAGTAATTTAACGAGTTTATTAATTACCGTGTCTATGACTAAGTATGTACGATTGTACAACGGCTGAAAAAATTTACAATAGCTTCGGTATAGGTACCTATTTATTTTTATTTTATAAGCATAATATTTTCTATTTAAATGCAGTGGCGTAACCAGGATTTTTCAATGGAAGGCGACGGGGTTAATCTAGGGAAATCAGAATTTGATATCTATTAACTTATACTAGCTCTTTTTTCCTATATCCCGTAACCGTAATAATCTCTACAATTAATTGATAATACGCTAAATGTATCTTTAAAACCATTTTCAGAAATATCGTGATTTTTACTTTGCCTTTTATTATATAATATTTATACCATAACCCGTCCAATAGTGTGGGCGGGGGGGGGGTCTGAAGCATCCTTAGCCCCGCCCTCTGGGTACGCCACTGTTGAGATGTACATAAATATATAATATGCATCCATTATATACGCTTTATAATTTAAATATAAATCTGATTAAAATAAAAGGCTAATTTAAAAAGGGAATTATTGATTACTCACACTAGATGCTCAAATAAGAACTTTGAAATTTACGATAGATATTTTTGTTTATTAATGGTTGCTATGGGTTGTAAGTGGTGAGAATAATATTTATTTATTATTATTTTTTTTTAATTTGAATATTAATCGTCTCAATCTCATTCGTTTCAATCAGTCGAAGTGGCGATCAGACGAGTACATCGTAGTACTCCGCACTTCCTCATCTTCCCATCATCTTATTTTATTTTTATCTCACTACATTGAAAAAGTAATTACGTTACAGTAATTTATAATTTGCGTTACGTTACTACTCAACACAGTCTAATATAGGTACGGACGTACGGTAAAGACGTAAAGTCCCATTCAACGTGTAAATGTGGTGCGTCACAGTACACAGATATAACTTAATATGGCTAATAGGTTGAAAAATAATTTCGTACAAGGCGTTGTACTGCAATAATTAGATTATGGATTTATTAAATTAAACTCAGCGCGCATATTATTTTACGCATATTATAGGATTATACTAAAACATAGTCAAACAGTCGCGGTTGGTAGATGAGTGAGTAAAAATAATCCTATAAAATTAATTTTTCAAAGTATCGCATTAAAGTATCGAGTATTTTTTGACAAAATTATTTTGTGAAATACTCGATACATGGTCTAAAAATGTATCACGATACAAGATACAAGATACAAGATACAATTGTATCTAAGATACGCATCTTAGATACTTGTATCGAAGATATTGCCCAACCCTGCCTCTCATAAACCCGGGCCGCATATTTTTTATTTTTTGAGTGTTATTTCTAACAATTCTATTTTTTGTTTATGCATTTTGAAATTGTTATGATTAAAATAAGTCAAAATTATTAGGCTGAGTTTACAACTGACCTATTATATTGAATATATTTTCCAGGCCATGTTTACAACAAAAAAGGTAACTGTCAAAGTTCACATTTGCCCGTCTTTAGGTATAGGTAATCTCTAGATTATTAAATCCAAAAAATTCTTATATTATTATTTAGTTAATGGTTAATGAGAAGTGTCCTTGTAAAAAAATTCTGATAAAATTATATAGAAGTAGATAATATTTGATCATCATTAAAGGTAATGTCTAGGTTCTTAAGTAAAAAACATAACTAGTTCATTAATGAATGATTATACAGAGGCGAACAGGTTTTCAAAGTGTAACTGTGTGTATACACATATTGTATACAAAAAACGTGTGTGTCTCAAGCGACCTCCAGAAGATGTGAAAACATACAATATATGAGCTTAGAAATATAGTTTTATTATGACGCATATATTATATAAAAGTTACGAAGAAATTTAATATAAAACAACATCGAATTAGAGTCTAATTATTAGACTCTTAAGTCTTAATGGCAAAAGAATTTTCAGTGTTTTTCGAAAAATTTGGAAAAAAAATCACAAGTCCGAAAATATTACCTCCATAGAAAATTCGCATGGCACGAATTCCGATCTCAACCTACCTCCAAGGTTGACGTCTCCGATTCTCCACCAATCAGCATGTCAGCTGCGCTAGCGTTACGCGAAAAGGGTAACGTTCGAAATACAGTCGAAAAATTTCACTCCTCAAGCGGAAAAGTCTAAACGCCACATTAAATGTTTTCACATCAAAAACTAACTATGGTAAATTTAATGAAAAATGTAGGTATTAATTCTTTCCGCCGAAGAGGGATTGACAATCGTGATTTCATATATCTCCAATACTAGCATGGTAATACAGCTTGTATCTATTAATTGTTTTAAATTGTGTGCATAAAATATATGTGTTGCACGGCGAATTGTATAGGCAAAATAGGTACATTACTGGGCTCTTCAATATTGTCCATAACTACATTTTAGCTAATCGGAAGTATTATACTTCAATCTAAAAGGGTTGTAACCCACTGGCCGCCACTATCACCCAAATCCACATATCCATTAAAATGCGTGAAATAACCATATTTACCATATTTCCTCAATTAAAAAATGTATGATAGGTACAAATTTTCAACAGTTACAGGGATATTTTTGAAACTGTTAACGCCAAATTCAACTTTTAAACCGGTATTTTGGTGGGGAGAATTTATGTAGGTACCTAAACTGTTTTCAATAATAAAATAAAATTACTAAAACTCCGAAACGGAGATCAAGACAGTGTAAGATTCTGAATTCACCATAATTCTTAACTCGTTAAAATATGCAGAAAAAAATCTTGGTAAGGTAAAGTAAATCTATGCGTATTTTGTTTACAAAATTAACTAATGTAAAATGTAGTTTCATTTATTCATAGATTTAAAATTTAAAGTTATACAAAGTAATATGTTAGTTGCATGCGCACGTCTATAAAAAATAAAATAAAAAGGTGTAATTTATTAAAACTATGGTATGAGACACATAATAAAGAAATAATAAACCTAATATAGAAAAATTATGGTTTATCATATAAATCAATGTTATTAGTACAATATATCAATTCACAATTTATTAACATAATACATACATAAATCTTAGGTATATAAATCATAACAATATAGTATAATTTTATCTAATGAAGTTCTAATTTTTTCATATTTAACCATCATAATATTAAAAGTACGTTCAAGGATAGAATACAAAATAATTATTTGTATCCATACTTTCCCATTATTCTCTTTATCTGAGGACAAAACAAAATAGGAGCACACGAATTACCTATAAAATAAAAATAAATCAGTTAGATTAATTTAAATTAACTCTTTTTTTTTAGTTTGGATATAGGGGAAAGGCTAATATTTGTCCGGCACCTAAATTGGACCACCTCAATTATACCCAATTGTTAAACATAAATTATAATAAAAACATTTATACATATGTTTAATACCGTTGTATAACGTCTTTGGAGTTATAACATATTATTATTATTAACATGAAGACTAAAATTAGAAGGAGACCAAACTCATATGGCCGTCCACTTAAAAAAAAACGTCTCGTAATTATTAATAGCACGATGAAGTGGCTGCTTTGCAGTTCTCTAAGGTTTCTACTTTAACTCGTGTAGTATATGAATTCTTCATGTTTTTATGTTTAATAAAAAATAAATGCATCAATTTGAACCATAATCCTTTTTAAATTGTATAGCTTGTATGGCTGTTTACAGTAAGTCTTAGCCCGATACTATTGACACACTCGAACATACTAGCATACGCCTAGTGTTATTAAAATTCTTTTTATATAGGAATCCGTTAAATTCCTCGTTCCTTTAGTATAAATAGGAATTCGTTCAGTTCCTCGTTCATTTAATGTCAACCAAAACTCGTACAATTCCTAGTTCCTATGAAAAAGGAACTCATTATTTTCCTCGTTCCTCGTGGTTCATGAGTTATTAGTTATTATAAATTTATAAATTTATTAGTTATTATTACTAATCAGAACACAGTCATATGTGAATAATAATTGGTAGCTTTGTCTATAATTTTTGTAATAAATTATAATAACATGATAAGTGTTATTGAACAAAAATACAAAATTTTTCTCCCCAAATTTTTTTTCACACTTTTCCGAGAAGAACAAAAGAATTATAATATTTACGTTCTTTTTCTTAAAAATAAGGAATTGATTCACGTTCCTATTCCTTTAAAAAATAATGGAATTTATTCCTGCATTCGTTTCTCTAAAAAGGAATCAATTCTAGGAATTGTTCCTCTAGGAACGCGTTCCTTAACAACACTGCATACGCCGGTGCACACGAATTGTGTATCATGTCAGATAAACGAAACCATTCATGTTACTTTGTCTAGTTCCTAATAATATATAAAACCGTAGCCAGGGGGTATGTTAGGTTCAGACTCCCTCCTCCCCCCGATTTTTTTTTTTTTTGAATAAGATTGAATAGTTTTAAATTCCTATTATATTTGAAACTTGAACATCGTACATTCGTACATGTGTCACTGTGATTACAAGACACAATAAATAAAACGTTATAGGTATAGGTATAGGTATAGGTATTTTATATTTATTGTGTTAGAAAAGCAATAACTAATCTTAATGTACTTTCGTACAACCTGATGTATAGCTCACATAATACCTACGGTATCTAATCTTAATTATTTTGGTAATCGATGGTTAGTAGAGCCGTATAACGGATTTTGTTTATATCATTGTCAGTAGTCACGAAGTGCATTCAATCGCACACACAATATTTATTTTTTTGTTATATAGCTCCGTTGTCACATTAATAGTTTGTGTATTTTTTATTTAAATACCTACGCACGTGGAAGTTAATTATTTTAAATCATCAGCTCAGCGAACAAAATATATTCTTAAATATATACCAGGAACTAATAAAACTACTTTAATTTCAATTTGTGAAACGAGGTGGGTTGAAAACTACGATGCACTCCTAAGATTCATTGAAATGTATTGTCCAGTTTTGTACACGTTAGAAGAGTTGGAAAACACCATAATAGTGACATTTCGTCTAAATCTTCACGATTACTTAATGCTAATATTAAAAGCGAATTTGTTGTTAGCTTAAACGTAGCAGGTGAATTATTTTCTCTGACTTTGCCTCTTTGCAAAGTTTTACAAAAAGTTAATTGCGATCATTATGAAGTATACAAACTTATAGAAAACATATCCGACATTTTAGTGAAAAAGCGAGAAAACGCCAATGCAGAGTTTTCAATTTCATTTAATAAATGTAAAAACATGTTAGAATCAGTTAATAATGAAATAGCTATGCCAAGAATTAATTCTCGCCAAACTAAACGCATCCACATTAAAACCCATTATTCAAATTTCAATTTATATACCTCTATTAGACGACTTTTTACAACAACTAAGTGAACGATTTAATATAAAGAAAGAATTAATAACAAGCCTGCAAAACGTTATTCCTAAATTGTGTGTCAACAAAAAATATAATGATATTAAACTTTGTGTTGATTTTTATATTGATAATCCAAACTCACTAGCTATTGAAGCAACATTTTTAATATGGCAGACCAAAGGAACCAAGATTTTGGAAAAAGATAGACCATCAAATGTTTTTAACGCGTTGCCCCAGTGCAATCTAGATTTTTTTCCGTCAATTTCTTATTTATTAAATGTGTTGGGAATTTTACCCGTATCAACATCAACGCCTGAAAGGACGTTTTCAACTTTAAAACGCCTAAAAACGTTTTTAAGAAACAGAACCGGACAAGAAAGATTAGTAGGACTAGCCCTTATGAGGGTACATAGAGATATTGAAATTGATACTGAAAAAGTTATCAAAAGATTTTAAAATACTTCAAGGAAAATTAAATTAGTATATTATATTATATTATATTTTTTTGATATATATAACTCGTATTTAACTTGTATACTAATGTGCTCCAATCCCTTCCAAAAAAAAAATATTTTTCTGGTTACGGCCTTGATAATATAGGTAGGTCAGGCAAATATAATATAATTTAATAACTCTTAAATCAAAATCACATATTTATAAAAACAAAATTGAAATCGTAGAAACAAAATATCATTATATAAATCATAAATCATATTAATGTAACAAGTTCAGTATACTAAGTTTTAATTTTTTTGTCTTTATATATTTTATTAGATAATTATTAAGTTGTTTAAATAACCTTTAATTATTTCGATTTCATTATTATTTAGCTGATTTATTTATTTTCTATAAATAGTATTCATTCTCATATTAGTTTTCTGGTTATACTTGAAGTTTTTCTAAACTTCTTATCAATATTATAGTACCAGTTTGCATATTTTTATAAGCTCCTAAACAATTGTTTATATTTGGGTGAGGAGAATTAAAAAAAAACCTATAACTTTTTGAATGAAAACTAATATATCGAGGTTATGTTAGGTTGTCTGAATAGTGGATTTTTACATTATTAATCGACACCTAATCACTATGGCGTTAACATGATTACATTAGACTATACTAAACTAGGTTTTCTTATACACTGCCTTGTCTTTAATCCATACTTATACCGATTGGGAATTCCGTAGTATTATTATTGAAAATAAATAACCACTAAAAACCAGTTTTCATATAGCAAATAATATTATGTTATTGATACATATTTAATTTATTATTATTATTTTTGTTAAGCATTGGGAACCACTAAAAAAAATGTATTAGTGAAAATAACACAAAGTGCGTCTGGGATGTAATTCGTTCAAAAAGGTTCATTTACCTGTTTTGGTATGCAATTCGTGTGCACCCGCAATGAACCATTCAAAAAATTGGTTAATATAATATATTGACTTAAGTTTATGTTTGGGGTTTTATTATGTGGAGGGGGGGGGGGTTAAAAAAAAAATATAATTGGTTCAATTAAAATAACCAGTTGACTAAGTTGGATCAATTTATAATCATTCTACCATTAACAAAAAAAATAATTGTCAAACTATTGTTCACATACTTAGATATCTTTTAAGTGCAGTTGAATAATTACAATTTTAAATTACTGGAATATTCCTAAATGTCAAAAGTGGTCCAACCTAGGTAACTCTCCCTTAATTTACAACCAATTATTGGTATACTTAGTGCGTATTTGAATGAACTATAAAATATTATATTAATTTTCAGATTAATATAAGTAATTTAACAAGTCTATTAATTACCGCGTTGAGCACAAGATATGTACCATTTTACGAAGCCTGAAAAAATTTACAATAACTTCAGTATAGGTACCTATTTAGTTATTTTAATAGCATAATATTTTCTATTTAGATGCAGTGGCGTAACCAGGTTTTTTCAATGGAAGGCAACGAGGTTAAACAAAGTAATTCAGAATTTGATATCCGTTACCTTATACTAGCTCTTTTTTCCTATATCCCGTAACCTAATAACGTCTACAAATAATTGATAATACGCAAAATGTTTCTTTAAAACCGTTTTCAAAAATATCATGGTTTGTACTTTGCCTTATATTATATAATATTTATACCATAACATGTCCAATAGTGTGGGAGGGTATGATGCATCCTTAGCCCCGCTCTCTGGGAAAGCCACTGTTAAGATGCACATAAATATATAACATATGTACATGCATTATAAACGCAGTATAATTTAAATATTTATTGTATCAAAAAAACAATACTTTAAACAATAATCAATATTATAGTCCATAGGATATTGACTAAAATAATTGTTTACTTACCCTTGCAGTCAGGGCAATCTGTATTAGCTATATGAGTAATACAAGTAATAGAATATAAATAAAATAGATTATACTAATGTCTAACATATCACATTTCTACTAATTATAATAGTAAGTAATACAATATGTAATCAATTAAAACCATTTAAAGAAACTAAAAATTATGTGTATGCTACAATTTAGCTATAAAAGAGATGAAAAAAAAACACCCTCTAAAGCCCAAAGATTCAATTGATGTATCATTTATTGAAAACCGTCTTGTTGTTTTTGAGTATATTACCTTCAGTTAAGCCCACATATATTTTCAGCTGTATAACCTAACTTCACCCGTGAAAAATGAAAAATATATAACATACAGTAGGTACTATTAAAGTACTCTATAGGTGTAACTTAGTTTTAGTGTACTTCAGTTCTTCGCTTTGTGAACTAGTTTAACCAACAACGATAATTCGCATGTGGCATATTGGATCAATATATAATTGCACTTGCTACAATTTGGTTCTGGTTTAAACTACTCCCTAAACTTTCCTGAAATCTCTAAGAACAATTGGAAGATTTCACAAAACGTGTCAAGTAGTTTTTAGTATATTATACGCTTTAAACAAACATTTAAACATTAAACTCTCATATTTGTTTTAAGATATAATTTCTTTATTCGAGGCCATAAAGGGACAATTCGATGCATGCTTTTATCTCATCTGCCCGAATAACCAGTGGCAACCAAAAAATGTTTTCCATTTTCATCATATATCTCAAAATCATTGTGAGAGGACCTCTGCCAGGTAACATTATCAATTTTTCTTTCTGTATATTTTACCTTATTTGGACGATATTATAAACTAAACAATTTGAGTCAAATTTGTCCAGACGTTATAAAGTGACCAATAAACAGAATTCAGTTTAAAATTTTAATATTTTATTATGATAGGTAAACAATGGTAATATGTAACCAATGACCACCCTATCAATAAAAAATAAAAATAAAAAAAAAATATTATCTTTGCGTGAGCCAAAATAAAGTTCATGTTTGAGCTATCTATCAGCACCTATAGGGATTGAAAAAATATGCTATAAACACTATCCAAGACAAGGAATCTATTAGTATCACTTCTGACTCAATCGGTCATATCATTAAAAAGTTGCGCGATTAATAAAATATTGCACTGAATAATTATGAAATGTATGCCATCTAAGCTCCACCGTGAACTCCAAATAAGAAATTTTGCTATTTTTTTGTATATTTGAAGTATCTTAAGTTTTTAGTGATGTTTTTGAAGTTTTCGTGCTATTTTTTGGCAAAAATATACACAATATATTATAATATAATATTTTATTTTATATTTTTCATAAATCTCGTTTATATTGAATAAAAATAGTAGGATATATTAGTAGTAGTATTATAGTAATTATTGTAAATGGGGGACGAGGTGGCCGAGCGGTCTAACCCCGGGGCATGGCAGAAACCTACGGGTACCCCATTCGAAATTCTGCCAAAATACACCTACGTGTAACACTCACCTACCGTTCTAAAAAACACACAGTACCTCCCCTCTCCCAATGGCCTAAGTTGCCGTGGGATAAAAAAAATAAAAATAAAATATTGTAAATATCAAATTAATTATCAAAATCGATGAGAAATTGTATCATATTTTCTTTTCATATCGGCAATATCGAATACAATAGATTTATGATTTCTTATCTGTTTTATTTATATATTTTACTAGCTGACATGGAAATGCCTTGATATTGCTGGGTCTTAGTGATTATGCGAGCAGTATAATATTATTAGGTAGGCAATCTACTTGTGGTACCTACATCGCGGAAATTGTATGGTGCGTACGTCACTGTCAT
>NC_042495.1:118778120-118786421 GCF_005508785.2 Acyrthosiphon pisum | reverse complement strand
CCCCCCCAAAAAAAAAAAAAAAATTTCCATACCCACACAGAATTTGGGAAATGATAATATTTTTTTGAATATTTTGGAGTACTTGAATAATGAATTTATATTGCACAAAAATGTTGACTTAAAATTTTTAAAATGTTTCCGTGAAAATGTTTTTAAAAAAAATATGATTAAAATGTTTTATTAATGTTCTTTACAAAATATTTTTCATAAGTGAACTTCTTGGCCAAAAAATATAAATAAAATATTTCCTTATTATTGACGCAACTTTTTCAAATATTTTGTCAAATATATTGTTTTCCTGAAAATATTTATACCATAGTTGGGAAATATTAAAATGCTGTGTGGATAGCCCCCCCCCCCCCCCAAACATTTCCTACATTGTCTTTTAAGCTTATTAAATATTATCAAAGTAAGGCCCTATTAGCCCTATTAGCCTCCCCAAATCTCAAACGCTATTTGCGCCTATGGTCACTGTATAAATGTATGACTTAAGTATTAAGAAATACAAAATTAAGAACAGTACCAAATGTGACATGAACATTATAGCTAGATATAATTAATGAATGCATAATAACTGTAATAATTACCTAGGGTTTGCCAGTTAGAATTATTCTTTCTTGCACCTTTTAAAATGTAGTTATAATTTAATTATAATAATAATAAGTATTGTAAAAATTCCTGATTTCAGCCCGTTGCAAGGAATGCCTATCAGTTACCAATATGAGGGAAATTTAAGTTTGATATTAACCTTTATATTATTATATATATATATGTGTCTCTTACTATTTACCTTCGAAGGTAAACTACGATGGTAAAAGAAAATTAAGGAATAAGAAGCAAAAAGTTAAAAATAAATACAAACTACCAATTTATTTTATTGGGGCCGGTTACATTAAATTGGGCCCTTAAAAGTTATTAAGTATCTGATAAATTCATGATGTGTTCCATGCATTATGCTGAAATCGTTTATTTTACAATTAACCAATGTATCATTTTAATATTTATGTAGATAAAATATTTAGAATATTTTAAAATTATTAAGTATATTAAACAGTGAACGACACATGGATGGTGGCAAACACTTCCGATTTTATGGTAAACTCTCCCAATAAAATGTGTACCTGAAGAAAATGTGTTAGCTCTCACGAGTTGACTTAAAATGACGTCATAAAAAATTATAGACTATACAGACCAAAAAATAGATCCTTAAGTTTATTTGAAATATGTATGTTCATATCATAGTACAAACTTAATTTCAATGTTAATTTAATTTGAAATTGGTTTAAATTATTATTATCTTTATTATTTACTAAAATTTAAACAATTTACTTTTTTTTTTAATGAAATTCAATTAGGTAATGTAAGGGAATTTGAAATTATATATTCATATTATTATAAACATTACTTTAATATAACATAACAATTTTATTACTTATTAGTTATTTCATACTTGGCAGAGTTTAGATGTACGCCTCAGGTAGTATTTAAAAAGACCAGGGAGAGTTATATGTGCTCATCGGGTAGTAATGGATTAGACCAGAGAGAGTTTACAGGTCATTCAAATCGGGAGAATTTGCAATCACCCTGACATACTATTAAAAATAATTTTGCTATTCAAAGATCTAAATTAAATACCCACCATTGCTTACAAAAATAAAATTGTCCTCGGTCATTTCTTCTGTAATGATAATATGATATTTAAAAACGCAACGAATATTTTTAAAATTATCAACTGTTAAAGGTATTATAAATATGTTATGTATTTAATATTTTAATGTTTATATTATAACTATCAAATTATATTTGTGTAAGAGTTAAACTAGTAATAGATGCATATACATATGTTATACCTATGCTAAAGACATACAGTAAATATTTTATATAGGTAGGTATTCGCAGTTACAAATATTAATTTATTTCCAAAAGTTTATTTTAACAAACAAAAAATGTATTATTTATCCGTTAATACTTTTATTAGTGAATTCTGTATTGGAAATAGTATTATTATGACGTATTATTGAATTATATTTTTATATTAGTATAACATTTGTACATTTAATGATTTGCTTTATATATTATTGTTAAATATTTTAACTTTTAATTATTTTCCGGGGCCTAATTATCCCGTCTGGGGGCTGAACGTTCTATAGTATGGGAGGGAAAGCACGGTGGTGGGACGTCCTGAATTCGTTAAGGCTGTCCCTAAGTACACATGTTTGAAAAAAAAATTACAACTAATGATTATAACTTTTCACGATTCCGATTAAATTTAAATTTATTTTTCATATTTGCATAAAATTTAAATAATTATCAAACTTACTTTTATATTAATAATAATTATTATATGGTAGAAAAGTGATCACATTATGCATAAATCGGTAGAATACTCACTGTATAATGTATATATATACATGTGTAATGTATGTTGTAAAATATAATATAATAATACTTACTGAAACATTCAGCTTCAAAATATATTTTTAGATGTAAAATAATTTATAGTTAGTAAGCAAATAAAAATAAAAAATTTAAAAAATATTGTCTAGGTCAAATTATACGCTTTTATTAATATTTAAAATATTAACGGGAGTATTTTAATATTGTACAATAGAGAATTGGTAATGCTGAACTTTAATTTCCTGTCGTAAGTGTATTGGATAGGTATGTTGTAAACTAAAATATAATAATACTTACTGATACATTCATTTTCCGTCTGTACTGGATCTAAAATAATTTATAGTTAGTAAAACATGTTCTATTTCCAAAAATTATGTAAAATAGTTGGTTTTGAAGAGGACAAAATAATAAGATTTGAATGTATTAGGTTTATCTAACATATTTAAAGTTTTGTACAGCAGCGACGGATTGGGAAGAAATTACTTGGACCGGCCCAAATCTCTAATTCAAAATTTCTTCGAGCCAGCACAATTCTTTCGAAATTTTAAGGGCCCACCGGGTTTTGCCCAGTAGCCCGCCGTCTCAACCCGTGGCTGGGTTACAGAAAAACTAATTTAACGATATTAATTTATTTTATTACTAGGTTGATATACCTATCACCTATGCATTAACTAATCTGAATATGATGTATAATAATATTTTCTAGGTCAACTTATACGCTTTTTTTTATATTTAAAATATTAACGGGAGTATTTTAATATTGTAACAGTTTGGAATATTATAACTTGTTTAAAAGTTATAATATAGCAATGGAATTCATTCGAGATACTTGTATAGTCACCTAAATAATGTTCTGACCTTAATGTTTCATAATGATAAAATTAGAATTGACAATAGAGAATTAGTTATGCTGAACTTAAATTTCCCGTCGTAAGTGTATTGTATAGGTATGTTGTAAAATAAAATATAATAATACTTACCAATACATGTATCTAAAATAATTTATAGTTATTACAACATGTTCTATTTCAAAAAATGATGTAAAATAGTAGGTTTTGAAGAGGACAAAATAACAAGATTTTAATGTATTAGGTTTACCTAACATATTTAAATTTGTGTACAGCAGCGCCAGATTGGGAAGAAATACTTACCGGGCTGTCCGCTTGGACCAGCCCAAATCTCTAATTCAAAATTTCTTCGAGCCAGCCCAATTCTTTCGAATTTTTAACGGCCCACCGGGTTTTGCCCAGTAGCCCGCCGGCTCAATCCAGGCCTGGTGTACAGCAAAACTAATTTGAAGATATTAATTTAAATTATTCAATTAATTATATAATAATTAAATTATTATTTAATTTTTAATTTAATTTATTTATTTTATTACTACCTAGGTTGATAAACCCATGCATTATCTAGTCTGAATATGATGTATAATAATATTTTCTAGGTCAACTTATACGCTTTTATTGATATTCAAAATATTAACGGGAGTATTTTAATATTGTAACAGTTTGGAATATTATAACTTGTTTAAAAGTTATAATATAGCAATGGATTTCATTCGAAATACTTATATAGTCACCTAGATAATGTTCTGACCTTAATTTTTTTATAATGAGTAAATTAGAGTTGACAATTGAGAATTAGTTTTGCTGAACTTCAATTTCCTGTCGTAGGTGTCTACACTTGTAACCAATCTAATCTAAGACAAGAACGAATGCTTATCTAAGTATGTTGTAAAGTAAAAAATTACAATAACTCATACAATTATTATTATTATCATTATTATCTAAAATAATGAAAATGGTTAGTATAAAATATTTTATGTTTCAAAAATGATGAGGTAGCAGCTAAAATTTGTTTATACCTACAAAAATATAATATTCTCATGTTGTTCAATTATCTTTAAAATTATAAAATTATTTATATTTTATAATGTGGTTACAATAAATTTGTGGTTATTGTTTAGAACACGTCATTATAACAATTAACAAAAGTCTAAATATTATTATTGAAAATAATCATAGCTGCATATAATTTAATTTCTAAAAAAGTCCATTCTACCTAAATTACAAGTTAATGATGGTATAAATTAAATCTACAGTTGCCAAATATAAACGATAATCAATCAATAACACTAAATATCATCATAATATTGTGCTCATAGTTTCCGGGTATAAGCTCAATAAAATAAAAAAATAACTCTACAGTTAACTATAAATTTCAATCAATAAAAAAAAAACTATCATCATAATATTGTTCGTGCTTATAGATTCAAAATTATTGTTGTTTAGCGATTTAATTTTATTCGAAATCTGTTTCTCTTAAATAATATTATTTGATTATTATTTCTTTAGTATAACAGTTTATGAATTATAATTACAATTTTGTAATTTATACCTATGATTCTTCATTCATATTATTCTGTGTTGTATCATGTAAAGTAAAAAAAATATATATAAAGTACTTACCACCACTAACGTATATTATACAACCTATAACATTCAACATAACAAATATAGTTAACATATTAATGCTTTTTACCATGTTGGTAGGGACAATGAAATGAATAATTTTCAAAGTTTTGAACAAAAGAATAATATAAAATATTTTCTTGCTTTGGTATTTATAAGGTTATTCAGTAAACAAAACACGATGACATGAAGTGTGTTCATAAGCAATTGAGTAAACAAATATAGAAAATAATATGTAATGATAAAATAAATATGTTGTACGTATTGGCCCATAAACAGTGCGATATACTCTTGCTGTAAAACCCACCATCGCTCAGGAAAAAATTAAGAAACAAGTTAGATATTATATCAGTGTTTCTCGGTTTTAGTGTATTTTAGTGTATTTCATAATCAGTATCTTAAAACTTCCCGAAAAGACATTCAAGCCCAAATACTATGATAACCTAAGTTAATACAGTATCTAGCCATGTTACCTCACATTGACAGGCAAAACATTTAAAAAAATATTTTCAACTTTTTCTAATTTTATTTTACTGTCTACAAAGGGAAACTCTTATTTTTAAGTAATAGGCAATTAATAGGATTCTCTTAATATATAGGTGTAAAAATAAACATAAAAATTTTAAAATTCTGAAATTGAAAAATAATATTATTTGATAAATTCTAAAAAATATTTTAATAGACTGTAATAATCTTATAATCCAAAAAATAAAAGTTGAAATAATAAACTAATAAAAAATTGGTTATATATTCTTAGTTGTTACTCAAATATATTTAATATTTTGTCATTTATTTTTAAGACATATTATACTTTTTTTAAAAATACATATAATTATGTTCATGGATATGTATCAAAAATTATTTTTTTTTTATATTGGTCTATACTGCCTAATTTGGATTTGCATTTTAGATTATGAGTCAAGAGATAAATGTATTAAATTTACAATGATGTGTTTTTTGTGTCTGTGTACACGATAAGTAGTTGAAATAATTTAAAATAATGTTTAGATTTTTTACTTCAGTATGTTTTCGGGCGGGAAAGTGTATTTAGCAGATGCATTCGAAAAGTCAAAATTGAAAATTTCCAGAATTTTTCTAAGCCATAGGAAAACTCTCAAAAAAAAAAACTAATGGAAAACAGAGATTTTTACGCAAAGCCAGATTTCGAAAAATTTGATTAAATTTGTTAAAATACGATAATATCAAATATGATAAAAAAAAATAACTTTAGATAGGCACATGCAATTTTTACCAACAATTTATATTAGTATTTTTTATACATATTACAATCTAAAAAATATTTTGATTATTTTTGAATTATTTATACTTAGCCTTATAGACATATTTACATTTCAATTTTTATTGGTTTTTTAAAAAAAATTTCGATAAAAAGTTTTTTGCAGCGTCAAAAGACTTGAAAGTTTAATATAAGGTTCCTGATAATATGTAATGAATTTCAACCATTTAAATTGACAAAAAAAAAATGACTGTCTTTTTTCGTTTGCCAAAAAAAGTCATGTGTGAGCTACCCTTTACCTATCTACAGCCTATACGAATTGAAAAATCAAGCTGTACACACCCTCCAATTTACAAGTAATAGTCTATTGAAATAACTTTATTGAAAACGGTCCAGTCATTTTTTGAGGCTATTAACTTCGGATAAACCAACAATCAACATCCAATTTTGGTCATACCTATAACCCGATTCCGCCCTCTTGAATCACTCAATCTATTAAAAAAAACCGCATCAAAATCAGTTAAAAAAATGGACTTAGTTTAATAATATGTTAAGATTATTATAATAATCAAAATAATTATGATAAATGCAAAGTTTTTTTTTCTTTAAATATATTTAATCTGTAAACAAAATAAAAACAATAAGCAATAAGGGTAACATGGAAAAATATTTACAATCATGAAACATGAAAAGAGGAGACCGTTCATTAACAGAACCTCAGATAAATGCAAAGTTAAAAAAAAGGTGGGTAAGTGGATGTCGCTCTGCTATGCAGTAGGTTAAAAGTGGGTTACTGTATATAGGATGGTATTAAATTTGAATTCAATGTTATAATATCATTGTATAAGAAAAACGATTCTGAGCGAAGACGATATGTCAGGTCTAGGTATAAGACATATTAATAAATTATATACTTATTTATGGTATTAAAAAAAAAATTGACCAAAATGTTTTTAACTCGATGGATTTTTTAAAAATTAAATAAGAAAAGCTAACTTATTTCAACTGTAAATTAAACTAGTTAAGTTCATAAGTTGATTAGAAAATAATCTAACTAGTTAAGTTAAAAAGTTAAAAAAAATTAACTTTTTAACTAGTTAATGCCCACCTTTGATTATATAATATCATATTATATAAGTGTCAAAATTATAAAAAAATTAAAAAAACACGGATTACAGAAACATTAAATCTATACTTCAATTTGAAATCAATATATAATCAAAGTTTAAATTAAATATTTAATACAAATTAATTTCTATAATATTATTCATATTACGAATGCGAACCTCTCCTTGTCCTTTTAAATAAATACCTAAATAAAATAGTTGTATATAAATCTTAGTACCATATTATTGTATACTAGCCGACCCGTCACAGCTTCGCTCGTGATTGGTTGTTTATTTTTCCTTCAAAGATATGTATAATTTTTAATTCGAATTTTGTCGTTAAATGTGATCGGCAAGTAAATATACAAAACACAGTGCAACCTATCTTTTTTGTCCGAAGGTCAACAATAAGAATTGTTTCGAGAAGTTTATCGATAAAAATAATCTCATGCAACGCGCGTAAACCAATAATCCAATTATATTTAAAACAATAAAATAACCCCCTAAAATATATAAATATAACCAGCTGATTCCATGCACTTCGTTGCCCGTTAAATGTACCATCTCTATTTTACTCAAACTTTTTGAATTTGTTATTTAATATTCAGTGTATGGTGTTCAAAATGTATCTTAATTTTTTCGTTTCCCGGAATAAAAATTCTGATTCGCAGCAGTATATTATAATCAGGTAGGCCAATATCCGAAATACACCATGCAAATAAGCATGTAAATTTAAATTTAATATTAAAAAATTAATTCCGAACATTTTCAAACTTACCTTTTAATCCTTCTCTGGACTTCCACAAATAATTTAAGACCAAAATGAGCTAAATTGGTTTAGCTGTTCTCGAGTTTTAGCGAGAATAACAAACAGCATTAGATTTTTATATATATAGATAAAAATACTCCTAAAAATCCAGAATGATCAACACTATGACTTCAATACTATTTCAGGTATGCTGTATACACATTTTTTTTAGATTTTGAGTGGAACGATGAATGTATTGATTTTACAATGATGTGTGTTTTTTTTTTTTTTTTTGTGTCAAGTGCACACGATAAGTAGTCGAAATAATGCTTCGATTTCAAC
>NC_042495.1:118765988-118777080 GCF_005508785.2 Acyrthosiphon pisum | reverse complement strand
TTATCAAAAAAAAAAATAGTCAATAAGAAAGTCAAATTAAATTTTTTATGAGCGTTTGAAATTCAAATTTTTACTAACATTGGATATTCACTCGATTTCTCATGTAGCGTATTTCCTTATTTTGTTGTAATTCAAAAACGAATAACTGTAGATACATGAAAATTTTACTGAAATGTTTATATTAGCATTTCTTATACACCATACAATTTTGAAAATAATTTTGACTCTTTTTGAGCTGTTTACGGACATTTTCAGTTTTCAATTTTTTAGTTTTTTTTTCTATAAATATCAATAAAGTTTTATCTGTTGTGCCAAAAAATGTAAAAATTTGATGCAAAGCTCCTGATATATTGTTACAATAACAGTTGAAAAATATTAAAAATACATATGCACAGTTTTTTTTTATAAGCATTTAAAGATCGAATTTTGACAAAATTTATCTAATTTTAATTTGAATAATTATTCTGTAGTTAAAAATTTATAAAATGTTCAACTTTTGTATCTAAGAATTGAAAATTTAAAACGAAAATTGAATATGAGATTCAACAAGTTTTCCTCAGTTTACAAAAAAAAAGTTTATTATATTTATATAATTAATATTTAAAAAAAAACATTTAAAACCATCTAAAGTTATTAGGGATCATTCCCCAACACTGGTAGTTGTATCAATAGATGGATTCTTCTTACAAGACCATAAATATTTAAACATGCTATACCATTTATACTTATTGTAAATAAATAAATTACAGATTGTATAATAAATTATAGTAATAAAAAAAATAAAAAAATTTGAATGTACATATTTTTGAAAAAAGACATGGCTGTCGGATGAGTGGTTACCAAAGATATAATTTTCACATTTGTATATTATTATTTATTATGTAGATGGATACACTATTCTTTTTATACGCAATGACATTTTAAAAATGTTATGATGTAATCGTAAGCTATCACTTATTTCTACCATGAACCTATTAACTCTGTTCTACGTTAAGGTGGTATTGACTGAAAATAGTTAATAACAATATCTAATATAATAATATTTATAAAAATAGATATATCAACTATTAGGTATGAATTTAGGTCTCGGATTTTAAAGTATAATAAATAACAAAATAAGTATAAAATTGTTTTAGAAAAGCAAAAATGAAGCATATTTATTTTTAAAAAAGCAAAAAAAAAGCATGTCCAAAAATTAACATGAATTAGTTATAAAATTGAATAAAAAATTGAAAAATTAATATAAATTGAAAAAATAATTCACTACCATATATTTGGTAAGATTTTCGTGTTTTTTAACAGCTTGCACATGTTTTTCTCTCCGTGCATGCTGTTGTACACTATATATATTTTCACATGACACCTTTATTACATAAAGTTTGCAATATAAAATCGATCCATCTGTTTGAAAAAATTCTTCACCAAATTCTAACACAAATTTTTTTAAAAATGCATTTGTTTTAATTTTTTGTATTTTTATAAACTACAACACTATAAAACTTAAAATTTGAGCTGGTCAATAACGATGTTATACGAGTACTGAGCGTAGGTTCTACAGGCTATATGCAATAGTCGATAAGCTATCGACCTGTCTGTAGATCGATAATCTACAGTAAAATCTATATTTATACTATAGGTACATAGATATATAATCAAGCTGATAACAAAAACTATAATAATCCAATATAACCATTTAGTCCATGTTCCGGGCTTTCACATTTCTTATTAATAAACAAACATTTTTTTAAGTGAAAACTTCTCACTCCAAATTCCACAACTAGAATAACTAAAAAAAACATTTTCACAAAAAAAAGCCAAAATAAAATCGTTTATTTGGAATCAGAATTACGTGAAACAAATGTATGTATAAAATTAGATTTATATCTTATATATATATAAAAAAGCATTTGCTTTAAAATCCGAGCCCTAGGTATAATAATCAAAATATTCATTACAATTTAAATAAATGCAAAGTTAAAAAATAAATAAATCTATCTTAGTAATAATAGTAAAACAAGTCACTTTAATACCGATATCAAAAAACCATATCATGATTCATGAATTAGTACAAGTAGGTACTTCGTACATGCTGACAGACGATCCACACCCAGAGTCCTTTTTCATATACATTAAATATTATACAATTTGACAGACGATCCACACTCAGAGTCCTTTTTCATATACATTAAATATTATACAATTATACAATATACCTATAATAACTATATCACTGAATTTAAAATTAACACGGAAAAAAAAGGCACTAATATATTGAACCGCGTTTATCTCCCTCCTGACTGTATTCAGTGTAGTAAGAAATCGTCTCCGAAGACATTTTTTATTGCGGACTTTTCCCCCATTTTTTTTTTTTTTAATTGACTATTTAAAAATATTAAATATAATAATGTAATATTATTTACTATGTAAAAGAAAATTTTTTTTTTGCCTATTGTCTAATTTTGTGTAAATACAGAAAATACTTCCAAATATTTTCATCAATATAATTAATTATGGATGTATAATTTTTATAATTTTATACTTCAAACAATAAAATTGTTAGGTATAAAAATAATAATAGAAAAAATTATGTTTAATAAAACTACTATAGTAGGTTAGATAAATAAGGTAGAATAGGTAGATATTATGTATTATATATAATACATAATATCTACCTATTTGGCATAATAAAAAGTACCTAATGTTTAAAAATTAAATAAATAATATATAATTTTAAATAAATATAATACTTAAAAGATTTTCTAAATACAATTACGTAATATAATAAAATCGTTAAGTTTTGTACACTACACCGATTATAAAATAACAAATTTAATAATACGTTTGAATCATATTTATAGTTGCCATTTTTAAAGGGCAACGAAGTGCATGAGGTCAGAAAATCAAAAAAACATTTCGAAGTGCCCTATTAATGTATGATATAATATAATATGTATATACCGATAGTGTCCGCAAAAACAAAATACAATGTATAATTTATTAAATTACGCATATTACTCAGCACCCTATAAATATTTTTGAATTCTGTTTGCAGCACATGAAACTGGTCAATAGACTATTGGATCATTAATCTCCTGCAGACAGAAATCTAAAATGTGTATAGGGTACTGAGTAATGTAGATAATTGAGTTATAGAGTGTATCAAGTTTATCGCAGATACACGACACGGTACATGGATATTAGTTTTGCATTTGCATTTGATAATTATAGGTAAAATTCACTATATTTATAAAAAATAACATTGTAATACTTTATCTGTATCACGTTAAATTGTTCATGCTCAGAATTAGTAAGACGGAGACAACAAAATATACAGATATAACGTCCATAAATGTGAAAAAATCAAGAAAGATTTAATTCTAAATAACGATGACACAGAGGTTATATAACGTTTTGATTCAAAATAACCAAACCAATTTTTTGTTTTTAAATAGGATCCCCGATTTTCATACATCATGACTATATATTGGTGTAATAATATTAATAATAATAATATAATATTTAGTGACCAGGGCCTTTCACGCAGTTAAAAAAAACCTAGGTACTAAAAAAACATCCAATGTTGCTGTGAGTTAATTAATAAAAAAAAAAAAACCCATGGGTAATGCATTACCTATATATTTTATTATGGCGATGAATATTTCTCATAAACTTCCGCCAACATATTGACTTCGATACCGTTAACGGTTAAGGTGATAAATCACCATCAGATTTGGTACTGAATTTTTCCGTACAATAATTTTGTTATTAAAAATTTAAAATATATTATATTCTTTCAGTATTTAAATATTTAATATATTATACACATTGAGATATTACAATGATCCTATAGGTTATGAGCTTAATATTTTCCGTGTCTACGAAGAAGAATTATAGAATGCCGAAGTCTATATTAAAATAAGATATTTTAGTCAATAATACCTTATCGTAGAATATTAATTTTAACATTTTGTGGTTGCGTAGAATAAAATTAAATAATGCCATTTTGTACGAAAGAATTATTAACTACTCATACGAAAAAAATATGTGTACATTTGTTATTATAACTAGCTGATCCCGTGCACTTCGTTGCTCGTTAAGTGTACCAACTCTATATGACTCAAACTTGGTTCAATTCGTTATTTAATATTCAGTGTATGGGGTTCAAAATTTATATTAACTTTTCCGTTGCCGGAATAAACATCCTGATTCGCAGCAGTAATTATTATCAAGTAGGCAATCTACCTGGGGTAGATCGCGGACCCCGCGCTGTTTGTATACAATAGTGTATGATTTAACACTAAAGTAGGTATCAAAGTTATACCAAATTTGTCGTATTCTACCTATGGCGGATTAATAAAATAAATAAATACAAAATCCTAACCTAACATAACCGTACTAATATCAGATGAATAAAAAAAAACAAGTTTAACCATTTTTAAATTAGCCTGTATTTTTCCTAGAGGTCTAATCTACACACAAACATTCATTTATATATACCTGTAGCTGTCCCACCCGGCGTTGCCCGGGCAAGAGTTATTTAAAGTTATTTCAAAGTTTAAAATAAATATTGAATACAATTTAAATTATATATTTATATTATGAATATGGACCTCTCCTTCTCTATCTAAATTAGTAAATTATATTGTTGTATGTAAATTTTAGTACCATTATTGTAAATTTAGCATTGTCATAGTTATTGTATATTATAATATGTAATATATTACGTGCGACGCGCACTTTAATACTGTTAAAGGGCTCAGCCGAACAAATATTCATAAATAAAAAAATATGTCATAAACACAAGATTTCCGGCGAAAATTAAATCAACCTACGTTATGCTTAATAGTAAAATAAGTATTAATTTAATGGCATTATAACGATTCATATCATAGGCTGATCTATATAAAATATATTATTATGTGTACACAGATGACTTAAAATGTGGTTCTAACTACAAAAGAACAATTTAATCAACACTTACAAAATTCAATATAGAATTAGTTAAATGTGCACCGAATTGAATTGTGGGGCCCCAGTAAGGTATATAGTTAAATATTTAGTTGAAAGAAGTTTATGTAATATTCATCACAATAATATAATTATAAATATTTTTTTCTTCTATTAACTAACCTTCGGCGACATAGGCCATTGGGTGGTTGAATAGTATCTTTTTAAACTGTGGAGAGGTTATGGTTGATTAGAATACTTGTGTTTATGAAGGGAAAATTTGTTACATGAACTGGGGTGGTCACCCATCTAGTAGCGGTAGTGGCACCGGCCGATGCTTGATTTCGGATCACGTTTTGTGAATCAAGCCATACCAGTCAACCAAATAAAATATTATTTTATAACAATTTTGTTATTAAAATGTGGGTAAGTGGATGTCGCTCTGCTGTACAGTAGGCTACAAGTGAGCCACTGTATAATGGATGGTATTAAATTTGTATTCAATGATATAATATCATTGTATAAGAAAAACGATTCTGAGCGGAGACGGTATGTCAGTCTAGGTATAAGACATATTACCTATATTATACTTATCTATGGTATTAAAAAAAAATTGACCTATAATAGGTATCTATAATAAATTCCAAATTAATCATATCACAATATCCAATAGGAAATTATAACGTGTTATAATTCAAAACAAACGTGGTACTATCATAGATATATAATAATATACTTTAGAAGTTATAAGTACCCACGAATAATATTATACAATCACAACAAAATAACTAAAATAGTTACCTACTCTATACCTACTCTAATATGTAATTTCGTACAAATTTGAACTTAAAATAACTATAAAAATAAACTGTGTAAATGTATTTTTTTGATTTTTTGGTAACAGAATTAACTACTTACGTGGAATCTTGTTTTAAATTTTGAATCCTTAGATATAACATTTTATACATTTTTAACTACAAAATAATTATTCAATTTTAAATACGATAAATTTCGTCAAAATTCGATCTTTAAATGTTTATAATAAAAAACTGTGCCTAATATATTTTTAATATTTTTCAACTGCAATTGTAACAATATATCAGGAGCCTTGTGAATTTTCCATATTTTGTCAAGATTGGAACTTAAAATACTTATAAAAAAAAACTGTGACTAAGGATTTTTAATATTCTTCAAACGTCATTTTAAAAACATAGTAGGAGCATAGCATATGACATAGTATAACATAGTATAACATAGTATAGTATGTAAAAAATTACATTTTCAAGTTTTTTTACATAAAAAATAGTTTTATTGACATTCATAGAAAAAAAACCTAAAAAAGTTGGAAACTGAGTATATCCGTAAACAGCTCAAAACAAGTAAAAATATTTTGGAAAATTTTTTCATGTATATGTGAACATTTCATGTATTTACGATAATTTTTTTTAGAGTTACACCAAAAGCCAAAATCGATTTTGTCAAAAACCGATTTTGCGGAAAAATTCCCTTTTTTCCTTAATTTTTATTTCGTTTTTCCGGGCGCTTTTGAAATATATTGGGAATTTTAAATTTTGACCTCCCAAAAGTACCAACTAGATTCACTTTCCCATCGAACAAGATACTGAAGTTGAAAATCGAGGCATTATTTAACTAAATCAATATTTTAGTATTTTCTGCATATTACTAAAATATAGGTGAACATATTTTCGCTAGGTCAAAAAGCTTAAAAATGAAATTCAACGTTCCTCAAAGGCATTTCTAATTGCAGTAAAAAGATACAGTTTACGCACTGTTATTAAAATTTAATAGATATTTAGAATAACCTAGTTTTAAATTACAAATTCAATATATTATAATATATATAATATTACAACTTATAAGTAGAAATATAGTCGTTTTATTATAAGTTTAAATTGTTGAGTAATTTATTTTTATAATTATAAAAAGTGTTAATCAATACATTAAGCATTTGTAAATTCAATATTTTTTTTTATATGAACCCAGCGTGAAATATGAATAGGATTCTAAAATTATACAGCCTTAAAGATTTTAAATTATATATAGGACGTACACTTTAATTTATATGTCCATAGTTTGATACTTTTATAGGTATAATATTATATAACTATACAAGTGATTATAACATATTTTAATACCTTTTTTATGCATTTTTTAAAAATTAAACCAACTTAACTTATTAATTTAAGTCAAGATATGTTATCAGTGTTTGTTAAATTAATTAAAACTTAATTGATGTATTAAAAATGTCTACTAACTTAACTGAGTTAAAAAGTATTATTAACTTGCCCAGCCTTAGCAACTGGTATATTATGCTTTTTACATATTTATTTTGTACATTGAACCACATGTTAAAATACGTGTATCATGTGTGGTGCATATTATCTACATAATACATAATTAATACTTTGATACAAATAACGATTCACGTTATCACGTGACTATGCGTAAACCATATAAATGTTAAATCATGTTTACGCATAACCATATTAATGTTTTGCAGTTTGGGCATATTTGATTTTTGAAAGGCAGTTGGGACTTAGCCTGTATAATTTTGTTTTAAAATAACCATTATATATACTTTTTAGATTCTGAGTGGAACGACGAATGTATTGATTTTATAATGATGTGTTTTTATTTTTTTTTATTATTTTTTGTTTCTGTGTACACGATAAGTAGTCGAAATAATGCTTCGATTTTCAACTTCAGTATCTTGTTCAATGGGAAAGTGAATATTATTGGTGCATTGGCGAGGTCAACATTTAAAATTCCCAAATAGTTTTCAAAAGCGTCGTGAAAAACAAAAGAAAAATTAAGGAAAAACGGGAATTTATACGCATAACCGGTTTTCCATAAAATCGATTTTGGTTTTTGGTGTAATTCTAAAACAAATGAACGTATATACATGAAATTTTCACTGGTTATTTATATTCGCATTTTCTATACACGATCAAATTTTCTAAATATTTTGATTTGTTTTGAACTGCAGTCTAGGGACATTTTTAGTTACCAACTTTATTTGTTTTTTTTTATGAATGTCAATAATACTTTATTTGTTGGGTAATGAAGTTTGAATTTTTAATAGAAGGTTCCTAGTATATTGTTTCAAAGGCAGATGAAAAAAATTAAAAATCCATAATCACAATTTTTTTTATAAACATTTAAAGTTCAAATATTGACAAAATACGTAAAAATTATGAAAATTTGCAAATAATTTTTAGTTTGAAATTCATAAAAAATTTTACTTTAAATCTAAGATTTGGAAACGTGATACAAGATTTTTCATAAGCTTGTCTACCTTTATCAAAAAAAAAAAATGTCCACAAGAAAGTCAAATTAAATTTTTATGAGCATTTCAAATTCATATTTTTACAACATTTGATATCTCACTCGATTTCTCATGTAACGATTTTCTTATTTTATTGTTATTAAAAAACAATTGACTGTAGATACTTGAAAATTTCACTGAATGTTTATATTAGCACTTTCTATAAACCATACAATTTTGAAAATAATTTAACTTTTTTTAAGCTGTTTACGGACAGTGTCAGTTTCTATTTTTTTTTAGTTTTTTTTCTATGAATATTAATAAAATTTTATTTGTTTTGGTAAAAAGCATGAAAATTTATTGCAAGGCTATATATCAGGAGATATATTGATACGATAGCAGTTGAAAAATATTAAAAATATATATGGAACATTTTTTTTTATTAGCATTTAAAGTTCGAATTTTGACAAAATTTATCAAATTTAAAATTTAATTATAAAATAATTATTTTATAGTTAAAAATTGTTACTATTGTAGTAAGTAATGTGAATATTAAAAATACACGGTATAACTTTGAAACTTTATAGTTAGAAATTATACGTAGGTATGCACAGGGTCGTAACAATAGGGGAAGTTGTGAGAGTTCTACCTAGATGCCTACAATATTTGGGTAGGGGGCACAAAAATGAAAAAATTGAATTTTATGTTAAAAATTACAACGGTCGGTGTATTGTATATCTTATTTACAAAAAAGTGAACATTATCAATTATACTTACTAATTGAAGAAATTGTTGAAAATAATATCTAATAATTATAATATTTTTATATAAAAGTATCAAACCAATTATAATAAGGTAATTACGTAGTAAATACAATCGATCTACGTACAGAAAGTCCTTATACTTAATAAATAATTCTACTATAATAGTTATATATTATGTGTCCACAGTATTGGTGAAAATATTATTATGTAGGGAAAACAAGGAAAGAAAACGGGTTGTCAGAGCGCGGTTTTGTAGTTGCCGTTACAATATTAATAATAATGATAATAATCGGTGATCATCGTATCTGATATTTACAGCACAAACATCCAACATATTTGAAATACAATGTAAATAATAAGAAAAGTGCACAATTGATGCAACCAGAATAACCTAAAAAAAAAAAAAAATAATAAAATATTAATAGATGCGCGTTATTTAAGTGATTAAGTGAATATACAAAATTATAAATCTTATAATATATACTTTCGATTTTTCGATAATGCTCTAGTTATGTTATTTAAATCTTCCTGTAGAATATTTTTTCTAATTCCATAAACCATAGTTTGCGTATAGGATTTCCAATCAAATTCTTCGAAACCGAACCAAAATGTCTTGCGATCCTCTTGACTTAATAGCGCCCATAATTTCCGAGTATTACTATTGTCGAATTTCCATTCACTCGTCAAAAACAATTCTAACGAATCCACAATTCTTTCTTGTTTTTTATACATTTTCAACATTCTAAATGTACAAATATGATCATAATAATATTAAACCTTTACATATGATGTTAAAGTTTTTATTAAACTGTGGTAAATGGCTTAAATAATTAATAATGCTTATTGCTTAGTAATGCCTATGGTATGCCTTGTAATGAATCTGACCAAAATAAAATTGGGAGAGCTAAGACTTTAAAATCTAAGATCAATTAAAAATGACTATAGAAAATAACTATACCTATAAAATTACTATTACAAACGGACAAGAAAATCATACGTAATTTATTTGTATGTTAATTTAACGAAAATCATTATTCTGAACGATAATATTATTAGGTACGTTACTTACTTTGTATTTTTACCACGAATAATCAACGACAAATCTACCAACGCAGCCGGTATACGGTGTAAAAAAAATCTCATAATACTGATGAACCAACAATTGTCAGAAAATATACAAAATAAATACCATATTGATTGGAACGGAGGCGCCTGATGGTAAGTTTCATAAATGTACTTTAAGAACATGCGCCAATGTACTGGGCTGTCAAAACTAGACACGTAATTATAAATTTTTGGTTTCTTCTTTTTTTCGTTATCATCTTGATACCTTCGACAAACCAAATGAAATATAAACGATCACGTTTGTGAAAAATATCATGTAAGTACAAACATGGAAAAAATGCATACCGGTTTACCGTATCCCACATTACGCTAATTAATGCATTGGCAGTAGAGATGTTCTGAGTAGAAAATCTGGTACTAAGCCGGGTACCGAGTACTGGCCGAGTAAAATTGTTTATACTAACCGGGTATCGAGTATTGGCCGAGTAAAATTTATAGTACTAACCGGGTATCGAGTATTGGCTGAGTAAAAATTTTAATACAAACCGGGTATCGAGTAATGACCGAGTAAACATTTTTATACTAACCGGATATCGAGTATTGGCCGAGTAAAAATTTTAACACTAATCGGGTATCGAGTATAGGCTGAGTAGAAATGTAAATACAAAATGGGAATTATACTAGTATTAAAGTGTCAACTAACAATTACTGATTAAAAATTATTAATAATATAATTTAAGTCTTTAAACAGTTTAAGCAATCAGTAGTCAGTACTGTTACTGGCCACTGAGTGTTCTGCAATTATAATAAATTAATAACAAAACTTAGACAAACACTGATACAAATTAAGTAACACTAATGTCTAATACCAGTTGTTTAGATATTAGGCAATAGTTATGTACAGTTTTGTTCAATAGACAATAATATTAAATAATGAATGAATATTGTAATTTGTAACTAAAAATTCAAATGTAAATACTAAATAGTAAATACCACGACAATAGTATATTACATATAATGTATTGTGACA
>NC_042495.1:118765062-118765938 GCF_005508785.2 Acyrthosiphon pisum | reverse complement strand
TAGATTAGGGTTACCATACGCCCCGGTTTTTGGCCCGGTTAAGAAAATTGAGAGCCAACATTTATCAGCTATGAAATTATGATGCTTGTTGAAAATGTATTAAATATAATTAAGAATAAAAGAGAAGAAACATATTTTTGCCAACTGAAGTTGAAAACTTATTAAAGGAAATTGAAAAAGAAGGACACATAAATAAACGATATTTTGACAGTAAATGTGATCGTTTTTATGAAATTTGCTATGATTACATTTACAAATGGTCTGAATCAAACCATCATAATTTCAAATTAAAAGATTTGTTATGGGTGACACTCACTCCAAAAACAATTGTCACTTGGAGTAATGCAAAGAATTCAATACGATTATTAACTACAACTTGTAATACGATTTATATTGACGAAAACGATTTTTTTGATCAATTTAAAATGTTCGAAAAATATTTCAAAGAACAAAGTGAAGAATGGCATAACATATCACTCGAAGAACGTTGGTTATCAGCATTTAAACATTTTAAAGAACTTAATATAACATTTGATCGTCTATTATTAGTTGTTGAATTTTCTTTCTCATTACCTGGTTCAAATGCAGCAGTCGAACTTGTCTTTTCATTAATGAATAGCACATGGAAAAAATTAGATATAAGGACAGTTGAGGCTTCATTAATAATTAAAACAAGTTTTGATAACATTTCTTGTAGGTACCCAAGTAACACATAAATGTTCTTAATATATTATAAGAATATTCATAAAGAAGATATGTATTATTCGTGGATTGTTCGTGATTGTTCTGTATGTGTTCTATAAATCTGCTTACAGTCATCAAAACTAGCAAAATGAGCTGATTATAGATACTCTATGATATTCTATCTTCTATAAA
>NC_042495.1:118763711-118764962 GCF_005508785.2 Acyrthosiphon pisum | reverse complement strand
GTGGGTGAGTGGGTGGGTTGTGAGCTTTGGTTAGAATTGAATCACATTATTTTACTGAACTCGGCGCCCACTGCCTCAGAAGATGTGAAAAACATAATATATATGAGTTTAGAAATATAGTTTTATTATCACGCATAAATATATTATATAAAAGTTACGTAAACATTTAATATGAAACAACATCGAATTAGAGTCTAATTATTAGACTCTTAATGGCAAAAGAATTTTTAGTGTTTTTCGAAAAATTTGGAAAAAAAATCACAAGACCGAAAATATTACCTCCATAGAAAATTCGCATGGCATGCATTCCGATCTCAACCTACCTTCAAGGTTGACGCCTCCGACTCTCCAACAATCAGCATGTCAGCTGCGCTAGCGTTACGTGAAAAGGGTAACGCTCGAAATACAGTCGAAAAATTTCACTCCCCAAGCGGAAAAGTCTGAACGCCACATAAGATGTTTTCACATCAATAACTAACTATGGTAAATTTAATGAAAAATGGTAGGAGGTTATAGGTATTAATTCTTTCCGCCGAAGAGGGATTGACCATCGTGATTTCATATATTTCCAAAACTAGCATGGTAATACAGCTTGTATCTATTAACTGTTTTAAATTGTGTGCATAAAATATATAATGTGTTGCACAGCGAATTGTATAGGCAAAATAGGTACATTACTGAAGTCTTCAATATTGTCCATAACAACACTTTAGCTAATCGGAAGTATTATACTCCAATCTAAAAGGGGTTGTACCCCGCTGAACACCACTATCACCCGAATCCACATTTCTTAGATCCATTAAAATGCGTGAAATAACCATATTTACCATATTTCCTCAATGAAAAAATGTATGATAGGTACAAATTTTCAACAGTTGCAGGGAGATTTTTGAAACTCTTAACGTCAAATTCAGCTTTTAAACCGATATTTTGGCGAGGAGAATTTATGTAGGTACATAAACTGTTTTCAATAATAAAATAAAATTACTAAAACTCCGAAACGGAGACCAAGTGTAAGATTCTGAATTCACCATAATTCTTAACTCGTTAAAATATGTAGAAAAAAATCTTGGTACGGTAAAATGAATCTATGCGTATTTTGTATACAGAATTAATTGATGTAAAATGTAGTTTTATTTATCCATATATTTAAAATTTAAAGTTATACATATGTTAGTTACATGCACACGGCTATATAAAAAAAAATAATAAGGTGTAATTTATTAAAACTATGGGATGAGACACATAAAT
>NC_042495.1:118756219-118763611 GCF_005508785.2 Acyrthosiphon pisum | reverse complement strand
TTGAATGATTTGAATGAATTTAAAAAAGTTAAAACAAAAAAGCAATAGGTAGTAGGTAGTAGGTACTACAACTGTACTAGCTGTGCAGTGTAGACTACTATATAAACTGTAAAGTGATTACTGATTAGTGATTACTTATACTTGAGAATATTTGTATAGTAATAATTTATATTTTATTACGGGTTTTGATTGCAGATTGTTATCATATAATTTATATATAAACATCAGACGGTAAACACGAGATTTATTTTTGTAATTCATAGAAGAAAAACATGATTTGTTTATAATCAACTGGCTATCGTAAATCGGTTCAGTTATTCTAAGTAATATAATAAGAACCAAAATAAATTATAATTGGTAAATTCAATACCCTTGAATTTTAGATTTCTCCCGTTAAATTAATTATAGGTTTGTATATATTTATAAATAGATTGTCGTTTGCCATTGGATATGAGTCGAGTAAAAATGTAGTATTTCGCCGGGTACCGAGTAAGAGCCGGGTAAAAATGTAGGTATTACGACGGGTAACGAGTAATGCCGGGTAAAAATGTAGATATTACGCCGGGTACCGAGTAAGAGCCGAGTCTTAAATATGATATCGAGTACCCGGCCATCGAGTAATTGCCGGGTACCCGGAACATCTCTAATTGGCAGCGTAGTCGATTGGGACAATATCGGCTTTTTTATCCAATGACATTGGAATTGCTCTTAAGATTCCGAGCATGCATGAATTAATTAAATAAACAAACCCTTGCACATTATCCATCCAACCTGGTTCTGGTTCAGATTGTGTGCACCCTACTACAGTTATATCGTTGTTTAATATCTTATAAGATTACATGTTTCGATCAAAATAGTATAATGTAAATATAATAATCTAACTCATAAGATAAACTTTGTTTTTTTATCGTACAAAATATTATGAACAATGAAAAGCAAACATCAAATGTTTACAAATTTAGTATTTTTTATACTATAAACATGAAAATCTTACTAATTGAAGGACGAAACACTGAAATCGGCAATTTGTTTTCATTTGTTGATATCATATTTTCTGAGAGTGCTTTAGTGAAAATGTATGTATTAGGCCAATCTTTCAAAACGCTATTTTTCACGGAATATATTGTATAATAAATTAAAAACTAGGAAAAATATAAACACCTAGTATGAAATGAAAAATAAATTATTTACTTGCGTGTTTCTTCATCAAGTTCAATTATTTTTTTTAATTCTTTGGCTGATATTGAAACGTGATAGAATTCTTCTTTAATTTCACTTCTCGGACAGTGAGAATAAGCGGTTGATACATAAACAAAACCCTGAAAAAATTAATATTTTATATACGAATTCCGTGATTTTTCACACATTTTTCTTAATTACCGTAATATTGAATTATTATGTTAATTATTTTGAATTTAATTCGTCTTAAACTATCAAAAAATTTAATTTTGAAAAGGTTATTGGTACTTTGAAAAAATAGTTAAATTAATCACACTGTATAACTAATTTGTATTGAATAAATATAAATTTTAACGATCTATTTTTATTTTCTATTACCTTAAGATAATTCATTTTCGCCCCTAGTTCTAATACATTTTCTGTCCCTTGGATGTTTATTTTTGTTGCCATATCAAGAGTTTCATTAAATTTGACTGTAGCAGCACAATGAAAAACGAAATTCACATTTTTTATCAGCCAATCACAATCATCTGTTGAAATATCTAATGATTGTTTATCTATATGTCCATCAATTGTTTTTATCTTGGTGACGAAGTCAGGGCTTTCAAATCTAAGGCGGTCAAAGATCTTAAAACACACAGTACAATTATTAATTAAATATTGTAAAATTAAACCTTTTAAAAAGTGTATTATTAGGAAAGAAAGGGCATCGAAATAAAATGTGTGTAATTATAGTTTAATTATTTACTGTAAATATATATGAATTATGAATCATGATCAATTATATTTAGATTTTATTAGAAACATCATACAAAATATACAATAATCGGGTATAATTTAGTACCCTGGTCTAAAAGAAATTGTGCCTGTAATAAATTTGATAATATATTTTTTAACCGTGAAACACATCCAAAATAGATTATAGTATTATAGAAATATAATTAATAACTATTACCTATAGCATGTTTGATTAGTACATTTTTCAAAAAATAATTTTCGTACATCAACTTTTAAGTACCTACAAAAATATGTATACTCACTGATTGTTTAAATATATTCGCAGCTCGTTCACTGGCAGGTACTCCATATTTACCTCTAACGAGAATCGCAATGCATTTCACATCACAAGACCTTAATAGTTTTTCCGTGAGTATTTTCCCTAGAAACCCCGTACTTCCGGTAACGAAAACAGTCCCATTCCTAAACGTATCTGCTATACTCATTTCAATTTTTTAATTTTTTTTAGTTTATTGAAATACAAAAAAAAATAGTTCACACTACAGCTTTCACTCTGTAGAAATTTTACCTACTAATACATTAATAACTAATACGTGAATCAGTTTTTATTTTATTTTATATATACTATGCGTGTTCTATACACCGGTGGACCAAAATTCGTTTCTTCTAGCGCATTCCCACTACAAATACTGCTAGATATATAACTATAAATAAGTATAATATTAAAATCTATAAATTAGATCAGATGACAACAGAGATTCAAACCGTGTGTGATATATCGTGAAACATATATATTTTTTTTATGGCAATTTGCTGACCACTTTCTGGTTATCATACTTTAATTTCATCAATAAAGCAATTTTAGTGGAGCGATAAATAATAATTATTATATTGATTTTGTAATGTGTATGTGATGTGTGTTTTAAAAAAAAAATTTTTTGTTTCATCGTCTTTTGGATTATTGAAAATACTGCAATCTTTAACTATGTTTTAAGGGTTATGAGTATAAAATAATTCACATGACATTTTCACTTTGAAATATTGATAAATATATTTTATTAAATTATTTTTTAAACCGTGTTTTTTGGTATGTCTCATAAAATCATCAATAAATGGTCATACTAATTTCATACCTAATTATTTGTTATCAATATTTAAATTCTGGTCATGATAGTATAAAAAAAAGATATTATATATTATAATATATATAATAATATGTAAGATAGATAATTATTATATAATGTGTACTATATGTAAGAAATATTTCCAAAATATTTTTTATGAACAATTAACTAATTAGAGTGTCAACTGTACTGTCTACTAAAGTTTTAAATTAAAATTTGTTTTTTTATTTCATTAATATGGAATATTTCATGAAAGTTTCGTTAAAAATAGTTCATGAAATATTTAAAAAAAAAAATTCATTACATTTCTGAACCTATATACTATGATAATATCTTTTCTGGTAGGTAAATTACTCAAGAATAGTGAAAAATAAAAATTATAAGTACTAAAAACTGGTATTTTTTTTATGAAAAAACAAGTTTCTTCCAAATTTAATTTTCTTATTTAATTGTAATTCGTAATTTATTCAAAAACAAATAAGTGTGGTAAATTAACTTGAATATTTAACCAAATGTGTTCACCAAGTCTTACATCGTTTAGTTTTCAAATATTTATTATTAAAAAAAAAAAAAAAAATATTTGTGAACATAATATATATTGATTTTTTTTTTAGTTTTTATTCTATAAATGTCAACTAAAATATGTATGCTGGGCATAGTGCCCAGTCAAAATGTTCAAAAGGGTTGATAATTTAATATAAAGTTCATCATAAACTGTTATTGATTGAATTAATAAAAATAATTTGAGTGGAAATTCACAATAATTATTAATTAAGAGGTACTTATTTGAAATTTAAATGAGGACAACATTTGTTAAATATTTTGTAAGCAATTAAAAATGTTACGATTTTCAATTTTAATGGGAAGCTTACGGCTATGGTTGTACGTTTTACTGACAAGTTTCCTCACTAGTTTTACTTATCATTTATCACCATTATAAGATACCCAAAATGCTTATAATTTATATAGACCTTTATTTTTATAGACATTTAAAAATGTACAATTTTACAATGTTTGATATTTCAACGAAAAACAAAAATTTTAGCTATATTCTTATAATTAAAAAAATATATTATCCATCAGTACTTGAAACTTTTCGTCATAACGCATATCATTATTTACTAAACACAATGGAATATTAAAAATGTTTGAATTAATTTTGTGCTATTTATCACAGTCTACTTATAAATACCACAAACTTTTTCACACCATTTCGATGTTTATTTACGGTATTGATTTAAAATGTTATGTGCCATTTAATTTTAAAGTTTATTATTATAATGACAATCATTTATGGTATAAATATCTACTTTTATATAATAATTGAGAATAATAAATCTGATTCAACTTATCCTATTGCTAATAAAATAAATTAATCACTTATTTTGCAATAAACATAATATTATTATAATAAAATATAATATTTAGGCTGACAGTCACGTCTAAACCAAATGGATAGATAATGATAACGATAGATAATGATAGGTACCTAGTATAAGCATTTTTGTGAACATTTAAAGCACATACGTTAAACATTTTTGAATTTAATGAATATTTTTTTTGATGATAATTTAACAGATTAAATAACAAATCATTTTATTAGAAAGAATTTTTTTTTATATATTTTGTTTTATTTAACTTGTGATCATATAATTATAGTTATTTCACGCGGCAATATTAATAAATGCATTTATGGGTTATATATTTGACGAACCGGCACATGTAGATTCAAAGTACATAATATACAGACACAACCTTGTACATAATCATAATATTATATTTAATTACAGGCGATAACCATTCATTCAACGCAGCGACAGGAGGTCGTAATACTCGCCGTATACAATGCATCACATATACTTACCAAAATGTCCGTTCAGCATTTCCAATTTTTTTTTTTGTTAGCTTAAATAGTAGAGTGAATTATGTTATCAAACTTAAATGTTAGAATATTATTATAGGTACATGTTAATAATGTAATGTTTAAATGAGTTATGACAATGAGTAGGTGTTTAAATTATTATTATTAAACATAGGTATAATAACTCACTTGAAAATTGAAATATCGTTAAAAACCAATGAGAGAACTCAAATCGTGTTCTTACATTTAGTTTGATAATAGGACAAATTCACAGTACCTATTATATATCAAAAATAACCACACAAAATTTTAATTGTTGAATCTGAACGTATATATTTTTGTATATTATGCATTAGCAATACTATCTATACAACTGTGGATACAACTTCATAGACCTCTTAATATTTCACCAAAATTCATCCTTTATGCATGCTAGTTGTACATGCAGTCACACAGATCAAAATAATATTTCAAAGTCAAAACTATTAGGAATACTTGAATACTCAGCCGTATTAACTAACCACTAATAAAATGTAGTTGAGTTAATAACAAATACATGCAAATAATCATTATTTTTATGTTTTGTGTTGTAATATATTATATTTCTATACTTAAATAAAAACACAGGATAACTAATAGTGACGGTCTGTATGGAGTGTGGGGTAACCTAATGGCTAATATACATACTACATGTACATACTCTTTAGGCATATATCTATTTATGCATTATTATTATACACACGTGACACATTCAACACATAAATATAATATTTATTATTTAATACCTCTCTGATCAGACGTTTAGTAAAAACAACACAATCAATTATTAACGGCGCCAGACAACATTCACATTATAAAATCATGAACGCATTGTAACTCATATTAATATAAATATTATACTTCAAGACCTATCCGATCAGACGTTCAGTAAAAAGAACACGATGAATTAAACACAGCGGCACCTTTGTAACACCGCACAAAATAAAACCATAAACACATCAATACTTTAACGTTACGTTACGTAATTGAACGTTACGTTCAATCGATATACACCGACAAGGAAGGGATTATACAAAAATCGTTCTATATTATAAGGATATGACAAAATCGACACTTTTTGCCAGAGCAGCCAGTCAAGCTTGTCTTTCACACAAGAGGATCCGATGCACAATGTCCACGCCAGTATGCACTTCGACAATATTTTTGCCATTCAAAGCGAGTGCGTTTACATAATATATTGTATGTATATTGAGTTATTCCAGCATTCGGTATGACTGTCTAAATTAATTATTTGGTATTATCGAACAAGTTCACCTTGTTAATTATTTATTCGCCTATCTGTTTACTCTTTGCAATAATATAAGATTCTGGAACAATCATCGTATCATAGGTCCGCTGCATTATTATTACACAATAATATATAACTACGCTGACTAACGTAAATTGCATTCGGTTGGTGAATTTACTATATATACTCTCGTTACGAATGTAGGGATTTTGAGAGCATACGATAATAGTCACATCCCAAATCATAGATAACAAATTCATATGATATTAGTGTTTGAATCATATCATATATCCAGTCCTGTAAAGTATTTGAGTAAAAGTATTTGAGTAAAAGTATTCAAATACTTTTTTAAGTATTGAATAACTTTTTAAATACTTTCAGCATGAAGTATTTTGAATGGTATTTTAAATACTTTTTTTTGTATTAAATACTTTTTGGTATTGAATACTTTGGTTTTTTATTTCGAACATTTTATTTTTATTCGAAATAATTGGTTGGAAAAATATTATTGTCAACTACAATAATAGAATAATAGTTTTATTTAATATTCTGTATTTCTGTGTTTGCCGAAGTCCAAAGGTTTGTGAAAACCAGATTTCTAAAAAAAGTTATTGAATATTGAATAACAATATTCCCTTTAAAACTATTAGATAACTATTAGATTACCTACTTCCTATGTGTTTATATTACGATAATTAGAAACCCACTTTAAAAACCAAAAGTATTTGAAAAGTATTCCAAAAACTTTTTCAAAGTATTTGAGTAGTATTTGAAATACTTTACAATTAAAGTAATTGAGTAGTATCTTAAATACTTAAAAAAAAAATGTATTTGAGTATTTACTCAAGTACTTTTTAAAAGTATTCTTTACAGGACTGCATATATCATACATAGTACTCATAATATATTTCTTAATATACTAAGTTTTAAATATACAAATCAAAACACATAATACATACGTATACTGGGTGATTCTTTTATCATAGAACACTCATTATTTCAAAAAGTATAAATTTTTTTGAAAATATTTTTTTACGTAGTTTCTAGTCGCTTATAAAACAATGTTTTTCTTAAAAAATTATATTTTTAAATATTTTTTATCCTTATAATTTTTTAAGTTTTTTACTTTTTTGAATGACAACATAGGGTTTTGATTTTATTTTCCAAAGCAGAATGTTTTTCTTAATATTTTGATACATGAA
>NC_042495.1:118696188-118755995 GCF_005508785.2 Acyrthosiphon pisum | reverse complement strand
CAAAATATTAAGAAAAATATTCTGCTTCACCACCATAGAAACGAATAAAAAAATATAATATTTTAATATTAATTCAACTTACATGATAAAATAAATAATAACAAAATATAAAATATCCAGACTGACAAACCGTCTCCGCTCAGAATCGTTTTTGATATTATATCATTGAATTCAATTTTAATATAACCATTATACAATAACCCACTCGTAATCTACTTTACAGCAGAGCGACATCCACTTAACTGCTTTTTTTTTGATTGTATTTATTATATTGGCGTATTTATGTTTTCAAAATTAAAATGTTTTTATAGACTGGTGTTGCACTAAACGAACTATTACTAAGAAAAGTAAAAAAAAAAGTAGGTTATTAGGATGATGCTCTGCTGTGCAGTAGGTTACAAGTGGGTTATGTTTAATGGATGGCATTGAATTTGAATTCAATTATATAATATCATTGTATACGTAAAACGATTCTGAGCGTTCGGAGTCAGTCTGGATATTTTTTTATTATATTTAATTACTTATTATTAATACAGTAGACGATAAATTGAATTTTTATTATACAATTACAACAAAATTACTAAAATAATTATTCTTGGTTATTTGGCATGTAATTTTGTCCAAATTTGAACATAAAATAACTATAAAAAATTGATCATGTATAAACATTAAACATACCTATAGCTAGCCACCAGATATAATATTATTATAGTACTTGAAATAGATATTAATAAATAAAAGTCATTATTTTTTATAAACTTTAACTGCCAAATGACGAAAAACGTCTTAATTTTAACCTTTTTTGGTTCTACTAGTGCAAATAATTGAAAAAAAAATGATGTCATTTTCTAACATTGTTTAACGAGGAATTTTTTTTTTGGTTGATAGTCTTTTTAAAAGGACATTTGTAACGTCCTTTATTATTTTCCTTATTTTTATTATCACCGCCAAACTTTTACAATCGCAATAATTTGTCTTTCTTTTTAAAATATAATTTTATATATTAATATAATATAATATTAAATTTATATACAGTGGTCGCCGCTTATTATAATCACAGTTAATGTTATCAAACGTTTATTGTTATCGAAAAGTATAAGTACGGGCCGGATGTATACTTATATGTGTAAATTATGTCGGCTATTGTAATCAATACGCCGCATAATATTATCAGTTTGAGGTCATAAAATCATCATTATGTAGTTATTAGATAAAGAAAATAATGTCTAAGTTTTCGTCGAATAGCTCATAATAAAATGAAGAAACAGATACTGAAAAACCTCCAAGTTCTTCGGAAATGAGAGTGGCTCTACGAGTATTACGAAGGGGAGTGCAACAACATTCATCAAATTTTGAATTACAATACAAATACGAACATTTTATCAATGAAATAAAATAATTATACTTTTAATAACTATGTGTTAAGAATAATGATCATAAAATTTGATGCAACACTAAATTGTTATTTTTTTCGTTTAGTGTTATCAATCGGATTATGTTATCAGTTATGTCCCGTACCAAAGTGATTACATTAAGCGGCGACCACTGTAATTTTATATATTTTATGGGACTTTAACGAACCTATTTTGAATTTTCTTCACTATTTGATACAAGGTAATACAATTTAATACTAAACTGTATGTATTTTTATGAATTAAATGAGCAGCTTAATCGTTTTTATAATTTATTCGTATGAATTTGTTCAATTGTTTTAAATAGCGGCGAGTGGTTATTATTATATTGAGTATCATTAGGCCAATTACCCGCATATATTTATAAAAAATATCATTTTTAATTCAACAAAATATATTTTAAATGCATAATAATTTGTCTTCTAAAAGAAACATTTTTAATAAATATTCGCAATGTTACTGTGTTAGTCAAACTGTAATTCTATCAACTTAGATATTAAAATGGTAGGTATTCGGGTAAAATGTATTTGTAATTATAATATATATATCTAAAGACCTTAAATAAATATTTTAATATGGGTGTGTTTAAAAAATGTTCTTTTTTTGTTATCGCTGGTATAATGGAATTATCCGCTCAGTCTCGGGTTTTAGTACTCTCTATAAAAAAACATGACACCACTTCTACTCACAAATATAAAAAATAATTTATTTATTTATTAAGGTGCTCACACTATTATCGTCATTACTTTTAAAAAGTTTCCACAAAATAATATCGGCTGAACAAACCATTTTCTGGTTCTCAGGTGTTCAATCTGTTTATAGAATAAAATAATATCTGTTCCGGGTTTCTTAAAAAATATTACACAAAAAAGTATTTTAGTATTTTTATTAAATAAAACTGCATGTGTACAAACATGCCATTATTATTCTTTTTTTCACACTTATACGCATTACAAATAAAGGTGATTTAAAAGTTTATTGTCTTCTTGAAAAAATAATTGAAAATTGAGTTTACCAACGGCAACATCCCATATTTCACAATACAGTTGTTCTTTTTATTGGCACTGTATTATTGGTTCATGTTCAGGTGAATATGATTCGAGTGGGGGTCCGAAAAAACACATTTTCATTAAAGACCGACGAAAAATCGACAAACAATCGTGCTGCATAGTCTATAACCCGTGGCACCTTAATATTATAAATTATAATGAAAATAATAATAGTAGTAATACAAACATGTATCTGTATGTGTATTATACGGCAGAATGTATATGATATTTTATGAAATACAAATGACACAACAATTAAACAGTTTTTTGTTTCGGAAATCATCGTCTGTGGCATACGATGGTTCTTAAAAAAAAAGATCAAAAAAAAAAAACAGTATAAATAATAATGATAATATTTTATAGCTGTACACAAAACACTTAAGGACAACGATATAATGATAATCAAAAAAATAATAATAGTAGTAATATATTCGAAAAACGAATGCATTAATAATACAACGATCATATTATTATGCAATATTGTGAACAAATATGTTTTAAATAGATGTACAATTAATTGTAATATGAAAAAAAAAATGTAAATGGTTATTATTTAACATTTAAATAAATTATTTTAAATTCGAGGCAAACGGTAACCAAAAATGTGATCAACGTCCGGCGTATAAGTGTGATTCGGTGGGCGCTGGGGTATGATCGGATATAGTTTGCATTGGCGTTTAGAGTTTCTTCAAAGCCGACGAGTCTTGCGTCTCAGGGTTAGGTTAGGTCTTTGGTTTTCTTTTTCTGGTTGCGATCAGCTTCACCATCACCATCCAACTCAACCACGTTTGAGTCGACGACGTTCTTCCGGTTCAACAGATAGTCCAGGTCTTGGGATATTCGGTCCAGAACGTCATCGTCGTTACTGTCACCGCCGGAGCCGTCTGTCCCAGGTTCGGGTGCCGTCGACGACGACTTGTCGGTAACCCCGGACATGAATAACATATGTGGTTGCCGGCATGGTTCCACGTCCACGCTGCACACCACGATTGTCGGAGAACCATCCGCGGTGGTGGCATGCTGTTTGACTAGTCCGACTTCAACGCACACGTGCGTGGCCAACATATCGGGTGGCGGTTGCACCACACACCTGATAGAAGTGTCGCTTCCGGCCGGAAGTGGAACCATCGAGGTCGGCTGTGAGGCATCCGCAAAGTCCACTGGCTGCCAGTCGTCCACCGTGTCTGCAGAATCGATAGCCGTCGTCTCCAATAATGGTGCCCGACTGTTGTTCCGGTACGAACAACAACTCTTTTCTCCACTTCCACAGTAATCGCCGCATCCACTGTCAGTGTCGTGACCGTCCGACGACTTTTCGTGACACCCTGCAGCAAAGTAAAATAGAAAGTATTAAAATAAATGTCTCTGGAATGTGAAATTTAGTAAAACTTAAAAAATAATATAGTCTTTAATTACCTATATCTACCTATAAAATTCGATCTATACCTATAAGTATTTATTATAATATAGACCAGAAGATTTTTAGGAACCAAGTCCTAAATTATCTGTCCACAATAATTGGTAGTTAAATTAATATAAAATATTGTGTAATAATAATATTTTAATCATGTGGTTAATGATGTTTAATAGTATCTTAACTCAGACTAATATTAATTCCAAATAATGAACAAAAGAAAATAAATTCGATTTTCATATAATAATCAAATATAGGAAACTCTTTTAAATCAAATTTAATTAATCAATAATTTAAATTGCAAGGGAATACATCAAAAAAATAGGTACTGAAGCACAAAATACTTTTGATACAAAAATTAGTTTACACTAAGATTTTTTAAAAAATATTTAGTCTAATGCAACCATCTCATTTTATACCTATATATTATACCAATGCATAATACACATAATACTATGTAAATAAATATATCAAAAGGCTTAAAAAATGATAAAAAAAAACGTTTCAACAAAACCATAGTGTGCGCTTAAAGTGGACATTTGAAAAAAATTGTACAAAGAAATATTTATATTATATTATCTTAAGACTAAATTTACTCATATACAGTACCAACTACCAACGCATCAGCGCATTAACGGTATAGTTTCATCATAACTTTGGGCATCAATATGATTTAGTGGCGCAATAACTATCAATATTATGTTATCTTTCAAAGTTATATACAGTATACATATATATTATTTTTATGACAAGTAACATTATATAACTTGTATCTACTAAAGTACAGTACAGAGTAAATATGTTTAGAGAAAAAAAAATGGTATGTGATAATTCTCAAAGATTACGTAAACATAATAATATATTGTAATATAAAACATTTTAATACCTACTCTATGTATATTACAAACGTAAATAAGTTTACATTTTTTTAAAAATAAACGATGAAATGATAAATTATTAATTCAAATTAAATTCAGCTAAGAAAATAATGGTATCAGATAAATAAATTTATGTCTATAGTTGAGACGTTTTTATGTACTAAATACGTTGCATGTAGGTATATTATATTATATTACACAATAAGATAAAGTTTCTATTATATTATTATGCATGTTCATACATTTATAATATTATATAGGTATACTATACAAATAGAGTTCTAACATTAAACATTATTATAAGTAATAATAAAACAAAATGGTCTTATAAAATAGATTTTTATTTTTATTTAAAATATTAACACCTCAATAATGTAGCGGGCACTGACTTAGAATTTAGATTACTAATATTTACAAACAATTTGATTCAAATTGTAATTTAGATCTATATCTTATAAGATATCTGATAATATTTTAAAATTCTATTCACATTATTATTATTTACCATTCTATTTCTGTATTATTGACTATAGAAATATATTAATAATTTTAAATTTAAAGTTTGTATTTAATATAATAGGATGTATAGTTATAATATGTACGTCATATTATTATATATTATGTTGTGAAAATGCTTCAAATAATTGTGTCATATCAAGTGCACCGAATAATTAGAAATTTTAGTTGTGGCATATTATTCTACATACCATTTTACAGCACCTTCAATCTGAAGTTGTATAGACTAGTAATTGAAATGAAATAAAAATATTAAACAAATGATGCCTCATTGGAGTATTATTTAGTTGTTCTTATTTTATTCATCGTATTAATATAAAACATAACTATTGAGTAATATAAATTGCTCGAAATTTCTTGTGTATTAAGAAGGCATATTCGATCAAATCCAGAATTCTAATTTATAACTATGTTAGTTTATTAATACCGTATAATATTATAATAAAAACTATATCATAAAATACTATTGAATCTAATATTATTTTGTTTACAAATAACTAAGATTATTTTATTTAAAGAAACTAATTTAGTGCATTGACCAAATTAACGTTAAATTAAAAAAAACATTTATTTCAAACAATACTTATAGAAATCGAAATAGTATATTTTTGCTTACAATTAAATATTTTCATAATATTGTAATTTTTTTGTTTTTATTCGCATCTATTATCCGAGATTCCGGCATTATAACGTCTCAAATTCTCTTTAAACGAGGAAAATTAACCAGAATAAATTCATGCACCGGAATAATTTGAACGATAATTCAACTTTTGAAGAGTAAACGAAATTTTTTTACGGGGTGTGAAAAGATAGTTCTAAATAATGGTAGATACGTAACGACAAAATAATACACCAGAAGGAAATTGTGTTTACGTTTGATTTTGTTTTTTCTCTCTAGTACTATGCTAATAGAAAAGATAATTACGACTTCACGTTGAAGTGAGAACATTTTTACTTAAAAAACGTCTTTTGTAACACTCGCAATAATTATATTTTATATCTATTGTATAGGTACTGATAGATAGAAATAATCTATTTGTTTATAATCTATCATACAATACGCCCATACATTTCTCACTGATTATTTTACCTGTGATTAAGTCATGACGAAATGTCACAGACTTTTTAGGCTCGGTATTGCTATCGAGTTTTTTTAAAGAGCTAGTAAGGTTGCTGACAATCGACACTGGCTTTTCTTGCGTGATAAAATACTCTTGTGGATTATCTGTTATTTCCAGTATGTCACTCTTAATCGATTGTTTTATCTCGTAATCTATTGTGTTCTTAGAAAAACCTGAAAATTAAAAACTTTTATTTTCCGTATGTTTAACATTTCCGCCGTAAGAAATATTACAAAGTTATCACTATACAGAACAATATTATCATATGCTGTTTATATTGTTTATAATTGTTGAAATATTCTTTTTTTCCGTGTTATTTACCTATTACAGATCTATAATTGCTACATACTTATATGGCGTGTGTTCAATATGTATCGCGGTTATTTGTTCGTATCGTGGTTGATGTTTCGTACAATAATAATATAAATCTATCCGTTTCGATCTGACCCTTTTTATACCACATCCCACGAAAAAAATATATTTTATTCAAATTAACGAATATTAAATGGGAATCGATTTATTTTAAACTTTAGTGTTCTCTATCATTTAAAAACGAACCTAAAGTATTTATGAAAGTTTGCCATGCGTGTGATACATTTTCCGCCACATATTAAACCATCAAAAGTATTTTCGACGAACCATGTGTCGGTAAATAAGGTATACCACAAATCATTTAAGCGACAGAGTGTTTTTTTCCAACTGTGTTTATAATTACTGGTCATACTTACGTTTCAATGGACTTCCGGCAGAATCCGAATGGTTATCATCACTTGATTGTTGCGGTGACGATTTTGGTCGATAAACGGTTCTCAAGTCAAACGGTTCTTCCGAGTGCAACACGTAGCAGTACAATACAACGAAACCCTAAATCGAGGGACATACGGGTCAAACACTAGTTATAGGATTATCACAATATTACAATGGTACTAATAATAATATTATATGTTTTTCAAAATGTTTGTTCTTTATTCAATTCATTAGTAAAAGTAAAACAATTAATTCGAAACAGTAAATATCTTTCATTACGGAACAAGCAGACAACGCTATCTGTCGCTGAATGTACGCGGGTTTACGTGAAACGATTACGTTCTTAGATGGTGCACACTTACCTGTACGGCACATGATGAACTGAAAAAATACTTGGAAAAGTCTTCCATATAGATTATGTGCAGGATACTGGAAACGGTCGTCACGATGACGATTAACAGGATAGCTACTGATCTGACTATAAGTCCCATTCTAAGTGTAAAAAATGTTAAAGAATAAATTATGTACAATATTGTTAAATAAACCAAACGTGCTTTAAAATAAAAGCATTTCGTAAAGATAAAGGACTTCGTAATTCAGCAACTGCATATAAGTACTCTAGCATGATTAAATGCGTTTTGAGAGGTTACAGAAGAAGTATTAAAAACTTTCCTCTTTTAGAATATCATAAGACATAACGATATCATGCAGCGTGTGCCGCATGTTACATTAATTATAAAGTTTTGTTTAACATTTTTCTGGAGAATCTATGACGTAGGGATGGCTCCACTGCATCATTGACATTTAAACATCAAACAATTTTCATGTATTATACGTCTGAATAAAGTAAAATAGTTTTTTTTTTTCAAGCCACTTATTTGGTTCAATATTAGAAAAATATTTATTTACATTCTACGTGAATCAACTCAAATAAGACATTTTTAATTTTAACTTATATACTATAAGTACAATATATTGCAACGAGTATTTGAAATTACATATTATGTTTAATAAATATTTTATCTGAATGCGACATATTATAAATAAATATATTTTATTTTTTAATCCTATCTAGTTAGGCAGAATCCTAGTTGTAATGCATTATAGTTTAAAAAAAACACATTTAAAGTTCAACGAATATACGTCATTATGTAAGTATATTTAGTATATATATAAATACAATATAATACTCATTATAATCAAATACCGAAGAAAGATGTTTTTATTTAAAATATATATTTTATATTTTTGTAGGAGCTATACTAATTGAATTTTCAAAGTAGGTATTTGCAAATGTATTGTTAATTTGCATTTCCACGAAAGTCGCACAACAATTTATGCTTACATTTTAATTTTGTACGTTTTCTTTGAACTTATTTTTATGTTATATTATCTCAAAAATGGATCAAAATTGTTTTATTTTATATTCTATAAACTAATAAAAACTGTATGTATATTTTTTAACTATCTTGTTCAAAACTCTCAAAATAGTTTTCAAATGTACAGTATGATCAAAATATACTTGTGTTAAAAACAAATGTTAAGTTTATTTTGAAAGTGATCTAAATTAAAATATTATCAAGTAAATAGTTATATTTAATTCTAATAATGTTTGTTGGTCAATATATCAAAAATAGTTTCTTAATTAATTTTTTTATTCCCATTTCTTTAGCTAATCTTCGTGAACAATCAATACTTTTAAGAATAACAATTTTTAAATTAGTTATTTAAGTATCGTAATAAAACATGCATCGCAATTAATCTGTAGTTCTCTATTGCTTAAATAGATTTTTTAACTATAAAATTTGTTATGTTAACAATAATTTAAATGTTCATAAAAATATTTTGCTTCAGAATGTAGAATTAAAAATATATGGGATAGAAAATAAAAGAACCTGTATAGTTAACTTTGAAAAAAATGTTTTAAATATAATTATATTACATAAATATTAATTCTGTAAAAACCTGCTTCAACCGTAGTAAAAAAAAATATTTTATTTTTAAAACAACAACGATATTGATGGGAAAATGTGTGTTTTGTTCTTAATAGAATATCATCGTCTACAATGTGTACAATGTACATACTTTTAGTTGGAAGAATATTTGTACAAATTGAATCTACATATTGTGTGCCAGTGTTAAACCAATTGAGGTGCTCGTGAAATTGAAATTAACGACCCATTTAACCATTAAATATAACAACCATCATTATATATTATTATATATAGCGTTCAATAACTGTTGAAATTCATACAAAAATATACGCAACAACGATCTAAATACGGATGTGGGCAAACAAAAAAATATTTTTACTTATTAGTTATTATAGTTTTAAAGAACATATGTTAAAGGTTCTATTAATGAGTATAATTATAATAAAATATAAAACAAATGAAAACCATTTAGGAATACAATATATACTTAAAATTTAGCTGGTTCCATATTTAAAACATTATTTCTATTACATTTTTTTATATTTTTACTTTTAAGTTATATATTACGCAATGTCCCTATATCACTATCAATACAGATTATTAGTGTATGGAGTTTGGAAAATTTTAAATAGCAAGGTTTTTTAGTCTGCAATGTATCCTGCGAAGCGTTGAGAAATTATAATTCGATTAAAAAATACATCGAAAATATCAATATTATGGGCACTGTTGCTAATCTTATTTATTAAATTTAATATCAGATTATTATGAGCTAGTAATGTTATAGTTTTAGATAGCTATTAAAATATAAAAATAACAAAATTAATAAAATATTAAATTATTATATATTATAAATTATTATACGTATTGGAATATTTTGATTATTATTACCTATAATAATTATAATTATTTTTATTAATATAAGGTGTATATATATTAATATTTTATGCATTTTTACAATATTTTAATAGGTACGCTGTATTATATACTATAGATTATTAGTTATTATTAATAAGTAGGTACCTTTATTTATTGTCTGCTGATTTTTGGTGGGATTTGTATGTATTCAAAATTGAATCGGAAATGTTCTAGGCGGAATTTACGATCTTTGAGTGGAATTTACAATCTCCCGTAATTTAATAGCTATTGAACACGAATAATTTTGAAATGACTCGACGATTCGTAGGATTGTTAAGATTAATGGTTACAATATTAATGTGTACCTACCTAATTAAATCTGATTAGTGAAAATCACCAGTTTTATCGTTAAGTGAAATAAAACGAATTACGGTGAAATAGGAAACTTGATAAATACAATTACTGATAAATGCAGACAAAAGTATAGTAGATTAGAAGGTCTTACCTTTTTTTCATACTTGTCGGTGTGTTCCGTTGAAGTTTCTGCTTTATAAATTTCAACTTAGGCACGGTTATTGTTAATACTGACAAGTACATAATCATGAGCAGTACAAAGATTATGATATAAACGTAGATGAACGCAGAATTCTCCCACGACCACCATGGTCGAATAGGCTTAGCGCCGATAATATTCAGACTTAACATGATACTGAGCACAAATAACACGGGTGCAGCTGAAAATCATTAAAAAAAACGTCATTAGTGCATATTAGCCAACGACCAGTTTTGGTCCACCCACCATGGTACGATCTAAGGCATACCCTTATTATTTTAGGCTAGGAATTATATATGGTGAAAAAAAACCAAACGATCGTATTTATTTGAAAATTAAAATAAGGATGGTTAAAAAAAAAATTCAAAGGTATAATGACGATGGGCAACAATGTTGATTGTATGATTTTGACTGAGGGGAATTTAAATACAAAATGGTGTAAATAAATACAAAAACAAAACTAACATGAACGCGTGCACTGTAGGTATTTTATTCTATGTCTTAATAGATAATATATAATACATATTACGTGTGTTATAATTACATATTGTTATATATTTATTTCAAATATTATATAAATATATTTCTACAATCATAGGCACATAATATTATGGATATATATATTATAATGTATATACAAATAAATATTTACCACATAATCGTTGAATGGTTAACAAATTTCAATATATTTTTTTTTGTTTCAGATAAAAGATAAATAACGAAAAAAATATGACGGTTATTGATAAAACGTCAAATGGATAACGTAGTATTTTAATTATTGAAGATTACAGGATTTATCACCGAATGGAAAACATGGAAAATAATAATAAAAAAAAGCAACTCGCGTGTTACCGATAGATAAATTATCCTCACTTGTCGCTACGCCAATAATGGGAAGTTTAATATTGGAAAACTGCGGGAAACTAATTATCTCTGTGTATACGATGAGCAACTGACTCAAGTGCGACGTTATCTCCACTATGGTCACTATTTGCAAGTACAGCGAAAAATATCCATAGTCGTTCTGAAAATGGCAAATTGTTGTCGTTAAAAGCGTTCGAAACAGAATGTCTTGGAAATAAAAACAATGATTATAAGTAATTAAAATAATAACGATGGACATTTACATTTTTCGTTGCGTACAGAAACATGCACATCTGGATTATAATTGCGAAGCACAGCTGTATCTTCAAGTACACAATGCACGTCGGATGTTTAACCCATTGAGTGACCAGCAGCATCAGAGACATCGCCGATTGAACCAGGCAACAAACACACCCGAACACGATAATCACATCTTGTTTTGAAGTACTTTGACCTTCTTCGTCCTGAGTATGAGCAAGAATAAAAACAATCAACGATCATTATTCAAATACTCACTAAACCGTTTCGAATCCAAACTGGGACGTTTGTTTTGACAGCACTGCACGTGTAGTTTAAGTAATGGAGTGTAAAGTTAGTTATGTCCGAAATTTCAAAAGTTGTACATAATATTGTTATTTTAAAAATGCGTTACTTTCATCATAGATTTCTTGTACAATTATTTTTAATAGCTTACACTTGCACAATAATTATTGCTAAAAATGCAAGAAATATGAGTCTTAGAAACGAAAAAACATATTTTTACAATATTTTAAGTGTTATCCTAAGAGAAATTTTCGTTTCTATCCATACATTCTCCATCCAAAGTAAAAGTGTGGTAATTCATGCCTAATGCGTTTTTGTATATAAGAAAATAGTTTTAGTTGGTAGAAAAAATCAAACAGTTAAGAATTATTTTCTAAATATTATCTTTCTGACTATATTCTGTATACGTCTGAGGTATAATGCCTATGAAATATATTTTAAAGACATATTATATAAAAATACAAAAATTGTACCTTTTCATTTTCACTGGAATCTCAGTAATAGTTTAGATGACGAGTTTTCAATAGTTTAACAAGATTCCACGAATTTAAGTGATTTAAGAAAAAAACAAAAAACAATTTCTTTGCAGTTTTTATTCTTTTTAAGTTTTGATGTGATATGAAGTGTAACAGTAATGTAAATAATATGTATGATAAATGCATTTTTTCTTTCTTTTTTGATTTGAACAGAATTATTAAATTAGTCGATAAATCGTTTTACGTAAGGGAGCTAAGAGATAGAAGAATTTTTGTGGATTTTGCATAAAAACATAAAAGTTGCTTTGTTTGTTATTATGGAGAATTTCAGTTTAAGAACAAGATGTATTTATATTTGATGCATTTTATCCATAAACTCGAGAAAATACAACTTTTATTCGACTAACAAATTACATTCATAAACACGCATCTGGTAAATTGAGATCGTAGCATTGTGTCATTTCTCATAATTTATGATTCAAATTTTATTTAAAGATATAATCACAGTTTTTTAAGTTAATAATTTCACAACATGTCTATAAGCAAAATATAGAGAAAAATAACAATATTGCAATATAACGTACGATTAAATTTTAAAGAAAAATAAACATTTTAGTAAGTCTGGTACACACAAATAAGGCTAGATTCGTATTCCGCATAATTAAATTCACATAATTAATGACCCGACAACTACATTCAGTGGGCATACACGAGTCCAGCGTTAGTGCTATTTTACGACACAAGTGTATCATGTACTGTTTATACTATTATGAATTCTTTATTTTTATTTACGCCTGCGAAGGGGCTTAGGCACATACTATTATGAGATAAAAACATGAGATGAAAATTGGTTGATTAATGGTATACTACGTATTCAAAAGTGTATACACCAACTTACATTACAAAAAATGCATAAAGAAAATAGTGTCTCGTTGTAAAATTTTTCAACGAATTAATTTTGCCTCAGAAATCGGGTCGTTTGGGCAACAATGTGAAGAAAACGTTGTCGGATTTTTTAATCCTACCTATTCGACTTGGTTGGGTCACAAGTCCTATACTTATATACATATATACTGACCAGTGGCATCACTCTAGCGAGTACAGTGAAAAGACCAGCTGACGAGCAGTGGCAACGGGTAACGTTGGACAACGGTGACCAGACGTTGACCATCCGGCAGGATGACATGTCCCACTGGTGGTCGGCTAGCCTGGCCATGGTAACGCACGTTACGTTCCACGTTCCGTTTACCAGCCACGGCAACGTAAGGTCGAACTCCAACTCGGTAACAATGGTCGGCCAGTGTTTGCGTATCCGTTGACCGTCCTGCGCCACGCTGACCGACACTATTGGCGTCATCACGCTGTACTCGATCTCGCCGTCTTTGCTGAAAACCAACATATTCGTATTATAATTTATAACATATTCTATTTCCATCAGTGTTCCATCAGTGTTGTATGATGACACTACAACAAACTTAAGGTTATCTCAGTCAACTATTTTTCCTACAAGCACCATATTTTTTATCAACCACCCCCGCAGGATATCCTATAGTTGGATTCATGAAGCCCAGATCTCCCGAATAACAATTCATATTTTTATTATCACCAGAGGACGATGTAACAACTTCACAGGTGGTAGCCCGCCACTTCAACTTGACATACAATCGCGACGAGTCGATTCGTTGACTTACTATTTCCATTCATTATCTGCTATTTAGAATTAAATAAACAGACTTGACTTATGGTGCGTACGAATTCAAAGTATTATTATACCTGTTATAGCTGGGAGTTACGTTAACAAAAACAGTTTACCTGGGTATACATTTTTTGATTCAGTTTTTTTATATAAATAATATTGTACCACATTTTGAAAAGATATCCAGAACTGAAATATAGTTTTAAAAATAAATAAAAATATAATATACGGAAAATGAATTGGACAAAGCGTACCCTGAATAAATAAAAAAATAAATAAAATTGAAATCTTCCAAAGGAAATGTTTTTTTTTTTTTGACATCAGTGAATATGACTTAATTCGCATAATAATATCTGTACCCAGTATTTCAAAATAATATCTTAATTCTGTTATTTTCGTTTAAAATAAAATAATATACAAATTTATCGATTGCAACTGTGGCAAATGATTTCGTCTTTATTTACCTCTTGTTTATGAAATATTTTTTCGGGAAAAACTCCGATAGATTTCTGAACGTCGTGACTCCTACATTGAACGATTTGTTAATCCATTTGTCGATTTGAACGTCGCACATGGAAACGATTACTTTTGGTTGTTGTGAGGGCCTAATGGTTTGTCTGTGAAACACATCGTTTGTACGTGAAATAAATAAAAGGTCGTGTCAATAATTGAATTATTATTTTTAAAAAAAAACTGCATTATAATTGTACTTGTCATAAAACCGGTGCGTCATATTTCTACTGTGATTTATCACTACTTCCGAGGCTGACGCAACATGTATATTTTCGATCTGGTTTGTGTACTGTTTAGTTCCTTTGTTGGTGAACAAGTAAAACGCTTTTAACAGCGTCCACGTCTCGATCATATCCAGAAGCTGAACGATTTTCTGTCGGATGACAAAAAAAATAACAGTAACAATGTAATATAATACAAGTAATAAAATAATAATGACATTCATACGATGTATTACGCGATCCGCAGATAGATAGTAAACACGTCTTACCTTATCGTTAACCACCGAATCGTTTTCCAACAGCATGCTGAGTATGTTGTCAAAGCTGATGGACGCTTGGTCTAGGTCGGCCAAATCGGACGATTTCTGTAAGTACGACGTGACGGACACGAGGAAATCGATGACGGGCTCACCCTCACCCGGATACCATACGGCGGTGGAGTGAAGATCGCTGTATAGCGAACTCAACGTTTTCGCGGCCGTCACGTTGACCTTATCGTATCCCAACGTTTTTTTGCGAAACTGAAAATGAATTGTGCACGACCGCGTTTGAAATTCGCGCAATAACATTGATAATAATGGTTATTATTATAAATTAAAATACGATGGTAGGATGTGTAAACATCACCGTCAACACTGTGAACGGCGTATCGTAGGTGTGTAATATCATGGTATAACGCAGCGTTGACTGTGTACACTCACATGGAGATAGTGGTTTGTGATAGAATAGAAAAAATGAAGCAGAAAAATGTGTGCCGTTGAATGGTTTCCCGGAAGCGTGACATGCACCGACGGCGGTGACGGCGGAAGTGTCGGACGCGTCCATCGCACGTTTTTATTTGTTTGTTTTGTTTTGTTTTTTTTTTTTTGTCGATTTTACTACAAAAGCAGAGACGACGTAAAAGCACATAATGTTCACCGATCGAAAAGTTTTTTAATTAAACTGAAAATCCAGAAACTTGGTCTCTGCGGCCGTTATACACTAGCACTTCTACATCTACATAATGCTTTATTTATACGCAAATCCACACGGTTGGTGGTGCATTTCAACGTTACGCTATGACTATATGGATACGTCGATGCTGAAACATTTGGGCATCGAAAAAGTGGATGGTCCGCGCTTTCGAACAGAATGTGATAGATACTTGGTTTCGAAAGAAAACAGGAATAGTAATGAAAGAAAAAAACCCATCCAAATTAGATTTCTAAAGAAACACAAAAAGCATTGAAAGCCTGATAAATTTACATAGGTATGCGTTGTAGCAAATGCACATTTCAAATGCGTATTTTTTTCGTTTTTATCCCAGGCTTACGTTCTAATAATTGTGGTTTTAGGGGTGACCAGAGCAAATCGGCTATAGGAATAAATTGACTTTTCACATTAAAGGTATAAATTCTGTGTTGGCCACAACGCATCACCACCTATGCATTAACCATATAGTTGTTTATAATTATCACAAGTAACACATCGATTATGTGATTTAAATCCCACCACATCATATTAATAAAATTAATTTTTAGCTGGTTAAAAAAATCTATTTTCTTGTACCTACAATATTACTTGTACAATAAATTAATAGTTATAAAATAAAGGCGCAATTATGTGTAACTAAATAATAGTTTTGTATAATAATTGTGTAAATTGAATACCTAGGTTTTAATAACCTAGCTAGGTCTTTTTTAATCATATTATCAATAACAAACAGTTTAAAGCTCATTTGGAGAAATTTGACTTTTTATATAATTGGATTTAAAATTATTTCATTTTGCATTATTTTTCGTTTAATGATATTCTATAAATGACATTTTGTGTTATGTTTTGTTTAATGATATATATGTAATATATTTTGTTAATTGTTATGTTTTGTTTTGTGGTATTTAAATATTTTTGATTATCGCTTTCCGTTATAATAACTAATAAGGTTTACAAATTTCAATAGTTTTAAAAATATTAACGTTATAATTATAAACGTTATAAAAGTTTGCAAGCCCTGCCATTAACCTAACCTATTAAATCATAACGACAAGTATATTATACATATTTTTCACGAATTTCAATAATGAAATGGGAGGAAACACGGCGTTATGAGTATGTAAAATAAGTACACCATTATGCAGAAGTTATAGATTAGGACTTTAGGAGCATATTTTGTCAATACATCCTTAGGTACATAATTTATTAATATACTCTGTCACTACATACAAATTGTAGGTAACAAAAGTATTGCAGACGTCAACAACACGACAAATACCTTCGAACTTTGGCCGCATGTCGATAGTGCTAGTCATACATTGTTATCATTATTCGTGTATTTATTAAAATCAATTATATTTACCAACCTAACAATGGACCTAAATTTTACACCTACGTGCATGTCCACACACTACGATATTATAATATAGTTGGGTAGTTATATTTTCATCGTGAACCCGACGAAGCCAGGATAGGCCAATCCAAGTAATGAAAACTCTAGGAACATTCTGTTTTTATTTTTATTTTTCTACAACGATTGTAGCGTATTTTGACAATATAATGAAAAACGACAAGTTTCTTGTGTTTTCTACAGATATCGACTGGTCCGCGATGAAAATATAATCACGCCGTATAATATATATATATATTTTTGGTTATATATCTCGGGTACTTTCGAGCTGCACAATATCTTAATATTAAATACTATCGAATATCGCATAATAATATTATTATGTAGGTACTTACGTTCATGGTGATTTTGTTTAGGTCGTCCGGTGCGCACCGCGAATAGTCGGCTTTCTGCCACTCGGTGCGGTTGGCCGCGGTCAGCACGCACGTACGCGACGCGTAGCTCGTCGACCTATTTTTCGGACATTCCGAGGACGCCGATTTCCCGGCACCGGTCAGCGGCCACACGCCGTCCGCAACGCAATGCGCCATCACTCTCGTGTTGAGCACGTCTACGTACACAGTGGCATTACGCCTGCCTGCTCGGTTAGAAGCTTCGCACCTGTACTCTGCCGACGACTGTAAAAATAATATGTGATATTTTAAATATTTACGAATATATACTACTAATATATATAATATATAATATACTGATAATGTATTTGAATATATACGTTAGAAAACTCTATGGGTGGGTATCTCGTGATCGCTTGATTACACGCCGCATGATACGAGACCCCACACTCGTTTCGGAGGTGGCGCAGGGCCGCTCTTAGGATTTTCGAGGCCCAGGGGAAAACCAATTTTACCACTTTTTTTTCAAACGCGAGGCTTCCAAATGTAAGATAAAAGCATGAGGCCCAGGGCCCTGCTCGACCACTCCCAAGGATGGCCCTGGGGTAGTTGGTAAGAGCGCTTAGAAGAAAAGGTGAGTTTTGTATATTTCTTTGGTGGGGAGGGGGGTATGTACACAGATCGTCCGTTTCTGCACTAGATATTAAACACGTCGTTTTGAAATTAATTTGTCACTGGGTTATAATATTAAGGTAATATTGTACTTATGTAACAAAAATATTTCTATACGGAAATTATAAACAACACGTTTTATTTGAACGCTTAATGGCGCATAAAAATTATTACACTATGCTATAGAACCAACTAGATTCATTTTAATCAACCACGATAAGGTAAGGTAATCGCGACTGGAAATAATATCATTCTTATTATAAGTACTCTCACCGTTATGTTCTTCACGTACAGTACACTGCCACCGCGGTGCAAGTCTTCCCAGTACACGTTTTTGTCGATCTTCACCAAACGCATGTCACTATCCAGCCACGTGTTCCCAAACTTAGTGAATTCGTTTTTTAAAAAACACATAATCGTCACGTTGTCTCCCTGCAAAAAACAACGAGGCAAGTAAATAGCTAGGTAATTATACAAAGTTAAATCAACCAAAAAAAATGGGTGGTGTTTGTTTAATTACTGGTTTAACTGTTACGGACGGTCTCATTATGACTTCCGGCAGAGGGATCACGGTTAACGCTACTGATTGACACTGTTGGTGTGAGTGGTCAGACACCTGACACGTAAATTTTCCAGAGTCTAAGATGTCGGCGTGTTCGATCACCAACATGGAAGACTTGTAATCGGGTTTGTCCGTTTTCTTGATTTTCGTCCAAATGTTTCTAAAATAGACAAGAAAATATTGTGTATTTCTTCGAAGTGGTGTTTGAGTTGGGATCTTCACCTTTGATTGTTACTTCAATAGTATTGATTAAATTTCTTCAACATCGTAAAATTAATTCTAGATTCTTATGTTTTTCTGTGCGATTTGAGATTAGTAGATTTAGGTTTCAAACGAATACTGTTTAATGGGATTAATTTTGTTTTTTTGGCATTTTGGAAACTTGAAATAATGAAAGCAAATAGTATATTGACGTTGATATGTTTTACTTATTTTTAAAGTACTAACTATTCTCATACCATAGGTCTCAAAATACTCCGTGTTTTTTTTTAATTGAATACAAGTTCTATGTAGATTTTTTTTTCATTATTTAGTATAATATAATACAAGAATATTATTTTAAGTACCTATTCGAGTTACAAAAAGCACTGTCAAATAAAAATGTAATTTAAAGTTTACATTTAAAGTGATTTTTTTCACACAGAAAACTCTATTATCCTGCTAAACGTTTGTATATGTATAACCCTACATAAAAATCAATTGTTTTACGATATTAATCATACTGGTTATTACAAAAGTATTTTCAATCAACAAACTATAATAATATATTCTTAATGTCTTAGTCCTAGTCAAAATATATTTATTCCTTTTATTTATTCAGACCTAACGTATTTGATAAAATGACGTATTTTTAAATCGTACAATAGGAAAAAATAACAATTAAAAACCCAATCACAATATATACCTGGTTGATATTGACGTATTAACTGGGATTCCGTCTTTAAACCATTTGAATTGCATATCTGGTGGACCTTGGGCTATGCATGATATAATGAATGGTTCTCCTTCAGGTATGGAATCTCGATTTTTGTTCACGTCCATTTTCTAGAATAGTCAATTGGATTACAACTCATAAATTAAACGTAAAATAAATTATGGATGTCCACATACATTTAACCACAACGATGGTTCCTGCTGAAAGGATAGTGCTGTTTTTACCAGTAGCACAGTTCCTGGTCCTGGCAGAGAACCATTGGCTATCATATGATTGAGTAGGTCTTGTACAATTTTCTGATCCGATTTACGAGAGTAAAATTCAAAGTGGACATCTCCAGTTTTGGGTCTATACACATTTCATGATAATGTAATACAGTATTGATACTTTTATTTAGTACAACAATTCTCAATCTGGTGGGGAGGGTTCCCGACCATCTTTCAAATTATGTATAAAATAATAATTTACTTAGGTGTCTCAAAAAAATGGGTTATCGTATTTAGGTACCATGAATTTTAAAAAAAAGGTTGAAAATAACTGTAATTAAAACAAAAAATAAAGTTAAAATACCGATGGCTTGAAAAAAATATAATAATATAAAAAAAATATAATAAATAATTTAATTATGATATCTAATATCTATATAGATAGCGTGGAGAGATTACGTATAAAAAACGATAAATTGTACGTTTAATAAAATGATTAAATAATTATTTTGTATAAGGAAAACTTAGATAAAAGAAAAAAAACATATTGTATAATTTCAAAATACAATACCTACGCTGTATTTTATTATGTTAAATTGTTTATAATAAAATATTATAAAGGAGTAGGTACATTATGACGACAGACATATTATATTGTATTATAATATTCTTTGAATTTATAACAAAATTTGTCAAATAATTATACATACAGTCGAGCCACATTAACTGAAAATTGAATTTTAAAAAAAATATGGGAAAGCTACCGAAATTTGAGGTATTAAGATAAATACATATTGCTAAATCTATAATCTATTTTATGAGATCTAACATATATTAGGTGTAATCGAGTTGCACAGAGATTTGAGTCATCGTGTCTCAACTCCATCATTTGACCATTTCGTGTATAATACTAAAATTTCTTATACGTACAAAATTGATGTTATTCTTAAATCGTATGGTTCATGCGAAGTCACTGGTTTCAAATGTTTCCTGAACTATAAATAAAAACATAAATCATATAAATTATAAAAATAGAAAATAAATTTAAAAATATTTGTTGAAGGCTATATTATTTTAATTTTTATATTTCGTGTCATTCGTGTCATGTCGGTACTATGATCTTAATCCATGTTGTATGTAGATAAAAAATTAGAAATTTCTCCGACTGAAATATAATTATGACCTATTATGGTGGACATATTATATAGTGTCTTATAGTGTCGACAATTATTTATGTACGAAGAAATAACGTGGAAAAAATAAAATATTATGTGTTTGCGTTTCTTAAAAATCTTAGACATTCAAATTATATTTTATAAAGATGATTAATGCAAACGATCTGAAAGTTGAAATTTATAACCTGTACTATAATAACACTAAACTTATAAGTGGGATGCTGGTATAGAAGGGGAGTTTGTCCACCAAAAACAGGGTAAGCAGAAAAAGCGAAAATTGTCGCACATGCGTGAAATACAAGATTTTAAAAATTTTAAATCATAGGAATTCGTGAACCAATAGTTTAGTCCCATGACCCTCAATTCAAAAACTCCAGAGTAATAATATAAGTAACTGAGTAATCGAGCGCACCCTTTTTTGGTGGTCACATGGTCGTATATACGACATTATACATACCATATTTGTATGAAGAGTGCACAGTGCACACGCTAATATATTATGAAAAATAAAAAATAATTAAAACATATACCATATATCGAGTACTTCTAATAATATGTTGACGTCCATCGGAAGCGTAATATTATAGCACGCTATTAAAGCAATAATCGTTTGTTTCGACCTATTTAACGACGTGGCATCAGATGTAACTATTTTTAACAAACTTCTTCTGTATAAATCATTCTTTTGTTACAAAACACGTTCAGTCATAAATTTAAAGTATAGAAAAAGAAAGCGTTAGTATTATTATTATTATTATTTTTTTTTTGAGAAAACTATTCAAAACGAACAATATATTATACATTATATTTTATTCTTATTTTGTTGGTTCGGAAATAAAACATTTAACTGTTTGTTGTTGTTTTTTTTAGTATATTATATACATATGTTTTGTTTATTTTATTTATATATGTATCTTATTGTTTGTTTAACCTTAACAACTTTAGTTTAGAATGTTTACTTTCAGTAAGAGAATATAGATTTTTTTTATTCAACGAATATTAATGTAGTATTTTATATGTAAAAAAATGTACATTTTTTTGAAAAATATAATATAGGTAACATAAATTCATTTTTAGCACGGATTACACTGACTTAAATTGGTTAAATTATGTTTACAAACGTACGAGTGAGCTATACATAAAGGCTAAGAGTGGTTAAATTTACTTTTTTGAAGTATTTGTCTGGTTAAATATTAAAATAAAAATAACCATTTGCACTGTTATAAATTCATTGCAATACAGCAAGCGTATTATATTATAATATATTAAGTAAAAATATTGTACTTATATATTATTAATCGGTCTCACGAACAAAGTCCATTTCGTATCAATACGAATTAAATTAGATTTTACTCTAACTCTTTTTCCCAAAATATTTTACTATATTACACAGGAGTGCCCCCTAACGTAGTAATACTTCTCTTATAAAACCACTGGTCCGTCGACAATAATTTGTGATTCTTATAAGTTTCGAGCCAAACGTCGGAATCGCTTAAATCCCATTTCATGTCATCCTTTTTACTACCTTTTTACTACCTTTCCATTTTCTTTCAATTATCCATTTCCTAGTTCGCTCACGTCGGTTATACATTATGATAATATATATACATCGATATCAACTAGCTTCTCCCCTTCCGTCATCGCTTAAAATCGAAATATTCTCAGAGTTCTCTGGCTATTTTTGTAATCGACCGAAAGTTTTTTATAACAAAAATCGTGCCATTATGTAAACTTTAGTATTGGCAAACTTAAAATTGAATCTGACGCTTAAACTAATAAATCAAGATTTTCTTTAGGGGTGATGAATCATCAAAATTCCTCGGGTATGTGATCACTTGGTCAATCGCTTTGTTGTCGGGAGTTTTCATAACTCAACGCCGAGATACACATATGACACACTGGTTAAAACCGATTGTGTGATGATAATTATTCGAAACAAGAGTCGTTAATAATTATTAATTTACAGAAAAAAATATGTTTACCCAAAATTCTCTATTGATTTAGGTATAATATGCGAACATCTTTTATATATCGAACGTTGTTGCGTTATAAAATATTACTGGTTTAATAATTATCTTGTGTATATTTTTTTTATTACCGAATCATCCTAAACTATCGAATCACATAATAATTATTATAATTCGTCAAATGGCTTGATAATCAGTCGATCGAACGGAAAACATAATGTAACGCGAGTCAAACGTTTTGGGGTTAATGGATTAAACGTGAAATACAGTACACTATTATACTGTTATAAGTCTTTAAGCTCGGTATCAAATAAAACGACGATACTTTATTGAACGAAGTTAGTACTTAGTACGCTGAGCATAACAATATTGTCTCCCCCCTACCTGAATGTGTCGAAATGACATGTATGTAAAGATTATTTCGGCGTCTGGAAAAAATATTGTGTAAAAGAGTTGATGTTTGCGAAACCAAATAATTATTATGTTTGATTTTATCACGGGAGAGGGCACAGAGTGTAAAAACAAATGTTTTTTAATACACCAAGGGTGATATATAAACGTTATGAAGGTATTGAGAAGTAATATATAATACATTTGGAGATCAGTTGTCGATCCTCAACGAATAGTACCTTTATGTTCTGAATAATAATCGAATAAGATAAATTAATATCGATGGCATAATAATATGATACGAATTTATAGCACAATAATTTACCGAAAACGGATAACGTAGTATTGGAAGTGGAAATTACAACGAATTTTAATCCGTGGATATACATTACAATTTATAATTTTAATAATACATATTATGTATACTTGTGATTTTCGATCGATCATCAACTTAATATTTTATGTACTCGCGAAATTTAATAGTTATTACTCTAAACAAATAAAATCAAATTACGTCGTAACAATTAATCTTGTTACTATGTTTTTTTTAAAAAAGATTGATTCTGGTCTTATCCATTGATTTCTATTCTAATATTATAATAATAACCATCAAAATAATATTACAATTAATTCATCTAATAATCTTGAGCGCATAGTTTATTAGATTACGTAAGACATAATAATTGTAAACTATACTTTTTATTACTGCTTGTTTTAGTATTAAAATATTATAATGAAAACCCTAGTAATTTTCTGGGTGATTATTTGTACAGTTTACAATTCAAAGTATTAATCAAAATAATTCTTTTTACTATAGTTTTGGTTATTACGTACATAGTTGTGTATAATATATTTCGTTTGGCCTGCCATCATCATCAGATACTAAAAACGAGTCAGTGACGACAGCTAACAGTGATACATTTGGGAGACAAAGTTTTATTTAAAAATGTGTATGTATATTAGGTGTATGTGTGCGTGGGTGTATTTTATTAACATCATGTCGCCATTTTTCTACTATATCTTGTTGTTTTGTAGTTATCCGTTTTTTTCAAGTTTTTATCATGTCCATTATAAAAAAAAAAATCTGTAATTGTAAGTCACAATTTGTGACACAAATAATAGAAGTATATAAAGTATATATTTTGACATCGGTAGTCTAAGATATCAAAGTGAAGACAGAATATAGCTGTAATAAATAAATAATACATGAAATGTAACAAATAGTTAGAAAGTTTTTAGTTAAAAATCCGAATACATAGACTATAATACTCCATAGATTAGAAAAATTTACACCTCAAATAAAAAAAAATGTATAGGGACCTATACACATTACACATACTATAAAAATAAAATGTAAAATGTTGCAACAAAAATGTATATAGAAAACATATACGCGTAGATGAAAATATACTTAAAATTTTTTTTATCAAAATGAGATGAAAGAAAGATATTTTTACTATTCAATTATCTAGATAATGCACAATATTGCAACCAACTTACCAAGATATTATAAAAAAAAATGCCATTTCCGGCTTGACAATTATTTGAAGTAAAAAAAGGTTGGTTCTCAATTGAAAAATAAAGTTTGTATCGCATCAGGACACTGTTCAAATAGTGTAATAAATCTAAATAATTGAAAGTTGACTCGCCCGTTAAAAATTTCAAAAACCAGAATTCAAATAAATAAATTTTAAAAACATTGGCGTGGACAGGCTTGAAGAATCCCCCTATTAAGTATAGACAAATTATAATTATAATTTGTATTACAGCAATGATATTATTAATGTTACGTGCGGTGTTATTAATGTACAATATACATTAGTACAGTTAAACCGTTTGATATTATGTTCGACGCAAATGGCTGGTTTTAGTTGTACATTGTTATTTGTTACCTATATTATTCGTATACGCCTGCGAATTATGTCAATGTATTTTTATTCATATAATAATATAATAATATGACGTATACAATGTACGTTTGGACTTAAACTAGGTTTCCACTGCAATTACCGTGGCACTGCGGTTGCGTCCACCAGATTTTATACACATATTGTATTATAATAGTAACAATATTATTATTATACCACACAACAAGGCGTGTCGTCTAATTATTGTTATTATTTATGAAGATACGCCTGGCGATGCACACAAGCGCGGCTGTACCGAAATTGCCTACTCGGAGTGCCGGCTAATTGACTGCTCGTGTCATTATAATATTATTATTATGGTCAACTCGTCAATGTGCATAAACATAATGGTACCTGGGTTATTACTTATGACAAGACATGGAATTATCATTATCATTTTACAATGTGGTGTACGACGTTGACACGAAACGGTCCATAACGAGTACGGTACGTACATTAGTAGTTTTATATTATGTTATAAACAACAGCATTATATTGTGTCACAAAAGGTTTTAATTTTGTCGGAGAAATACACACATCGTGACGTTAAACAATAATAATTATGTCATAAACGACAGTATCATTATTATAATTTGCGGCACATTCTCATAGAAAATAATATATATACCTAAGTATATTATATTGTATTAATCACTGTGGACCTACCTATACGTCATTACCATTATTATTATTATACTACCGTCTGACACACGGGTTCCACTTCTCGGTAATATTTTCCCAGAATATGTTGGTACTTCCGTTGGCTCTTAATAAATTATAAACATATAATATTCGATACGAAATGATATTACGCTTATATAATTATATTACGATACTATCGGTACATGTGTAAGCATTCCAGCATTCGGTACCTACCTAGTTAATTTCCATTAAAACCAATAACGTTGTGACTGTATATTTACAAAGTGCACAAAAAAAATAAATATTGTACCAACTGTTTTATTAAACGCCAACGCGCAACGGTTTTATTTTTATTTTTGCTCTTTTGATTCCCCAGACGCCGCCCGAAGTCGGTCGCATTTAATCTGCGATTGACCACGTCGTTAGGAATTTTTCAAGTTTCATCAAACGCCCTAAAATGAATAACATAATATTTTCCGGATCTGTTCGTTTTTAAGATTGGCACTTTAATATTATTGCTATAAAAGTTTCACCCGGAGAATAACTGTGGAATATAATTAAATTATCGACGGAAATTATGTAAGCATTTTCAAAATGTTGATAGTAGTTGTCCCGCGGGTTCCGAAGTTTTAGTCTCTTGATTTCAGTAGTTTTGAGTAATCTTACAGCGAGACCGCCGTGTAACAAAACTTTAGTTATATTTACATTAATGCGAATTATATTTAACATTTGACAACATCGAATTTTTATATGTTTACAATTAATGAACATAAATTATTATTTCATAATACGCGCGACCAATTGTGCTTGGGTATCGCGCATACCATCCAAAAACGAATAAAAGCTGTATTTCATGATACACGTGTATACAACACACAACACGCATACGCACTTGAATATCTACATACATACATATTTTATGCACACCTAAGTACATATACATTGTACATAATTAATGCATTTTAACAATTACAAATAATAAACGATACCATGAAGGCAAGTGAGACAACATTTTAGAAGGAGTGTTTATAATCCTTATCTTTTACTTTAAAGATATATTATTATTACTTTGTGAAATCATAAATTTCTCATGCTGGAAAATAGTGCTGATACTATTTCACGTAGAATATTAAGTTGTAAAATATGACGCACAATATTCACCATTTTCCTAACGCGAAATTAAGACGATGCTCTATCATAATATAATGTACACACAACGCATTGTATTTTGTACACACAAACTCGTAATATTCTTTTTTTAAATATTTAGAATATTAGGTGCTACTTATTTTAAAGAAAAAAATGTGAACAAAACAGTTTGTCACTTTACGGGGAAAAGGTTTGCGGTGACGTGTACGCGAAGTAATAATTGAATTTATATCACATTATTTTGCACCTCTCCGTGTTTTCTCTCGGTTGGGTAATATCACGGTGCACTGCATAATTATGGCCGTGGCAAATAAATTGTACTTACGGCTCGTTTGTCGTTATAGAAATAATGGGAAAACAGAAACATTAACAAACAATACGCGCGCGCCGTTCGGTCGAAATAATTGAATTGACAGCTGTGGACACGAAAAGAGGAAAACTAAGAATAATATTAACAAATACACTTTGGACGCATTATTCCGCGCCGATTTAAATATATTCAAAATACCCGAATGTATAGTGTAGGTATAGTGAAGCGTTTGCGGAAGACCGTCTCTTGAAAACCTGCCGAGATAATAAATTAAACACAGACTTAACGATAATCCACAGTGACATATTATTAAGCAGCAATCCTCAATCACACGTACAATACGGCCGGCTAGGTACACGGTGCTTACATTGTAATAATATATTATTATTATATTATTATACGCAACAATATTATTATGGTTTGATAATAATAATATAGCAGGCTACCTGCATACGTATTATATTATTACCAATATCGATAGCCGTGGAGACCAATAAATTATTGAATGCGAACGCGATATTTCAAAATATATAGTTAATATAATAATTATGGTGGTAGAACGAGGATTTGTATACCTACGTCGATATTATTATTATATCACGTTAGACAATACAATATATTATTTTAACGATTGACGTTTTTATAATACGGTCGGTCGCGTAATCGTCGTGGTGAAAATTAATTTTAGTTCGAAACGAGATAATAGCATTATACTATATAATATTAAGATATGAATAAAAAAAAATAGACTTCACTGGGTAATAATAATAATAATAATAATATTACGATGGATCGCGTGAATATCGTTTTAATAAATATATAATGCCTTATGCGTATGACGCGTCGTGCGTCTCAGTCCTCAGACACGACAGTTGCTTAGACGTATCACAGGTGGGTTTAGGAGCCGAATTAAACTCGAGTTGCGTCTGACGAGTGAAATTTTAAATTAACGTCACGTAGTTTACCGTAATTACCCCCATAGGTTCTATCGGCGAGGAAATATTTTCATGCCAAGTCACTCTTAATGTCACTGCAGCACTTCGTCAGCACAACAGACGAGCGACAATAATAATGTATAATATTATTTATCAGCGCGAAATGAGTTGGACAACATTAACGGTACCCACAATAATATCATAATATTATGTTGAATATTATTAAACGAGCCGGTGCGGTGATTTTTGCGTAGCGGCCGCTGGCTGGTGTGACGTTGTATTTATTATGATGTTATTATTGTACGTCTGAAAAACCGAAACAATAACAATAATTATTATCGTCTCCGTCGTCCGGACGAATGAATTAAATCCAACATTGTTTATTATTATATTATTATGTTTACGATAATGCGGTTGTAAAGTGTACACGTGCACACACCGAAATCACGAAAGTTTTACGACTCCAGTCGTACATTTTTATTATTATTATTATTATTAATTCGTCATCTCGTTTATTAAAATCGGTCATTGTCGATACATTTATTTTATTTTTATTTTTTTATTATTACGCTCACGTGGGTGTATAATATTATTATTTTCAACGGAAACGTAAGGATGAAGAAAAAAATTACGGTTCATTCGAGGAAGGGTTTAATTTAAGGGGACACTGTACCGTCGCGGCTCGAGATTGATTTTTCGAAATGACGTATCGCTGTGCGCGTGTTTCGAGATCCGCGTTTAAATATAACGGTTTTAAATATTTTATTTTTAGTTTATCGTTTCGATTCATACAATATTGTATCCAGGCGGATATCGTCATATCGTGAAAGTGAGTTAAGTTTTCTGTACGCATAGTAGCTATACGTATTCCCCTATATATTTATGTATAAGTACGTGCGTATACTTAAAGAAACGGACGGACGTGCGAGATCGAAAATCGCCCAGCTGAAAAGGCCATAACACGGGGGCGTCATAAATCGGAGGCGCGGAATTTTATTTTCCCGGCACGCGTTGACAACGTACAGTGGAGGCGGAAAACCTTTCGTGTACTGGATGGGCGTGGCGGGAGGGTTATAACCGATCGGACGAAGGGATCGAATATTGTTATTATTATTGGTTATGTTGAAGTCAAAGTCGGTATTGCGAGTGATCGCTGGTACTACTATTATGGTCCGCGATAACGTTCAACGGATTGATATTTACATAATAATATATAATATTATAAAGTAATATATGTGTGCAGCGTGCATGTTATACATACCAAAACAATAAATTTAAAGCGTTACACGTTCGTTTAATCGCTAAATATTTTAGTGTTTGTGTGTGTGTTTTTTTAATTCGAATTTATATAATTTGAATTTGTATCGTAATCATCAACACTAAATACTATATGTTTTGCAAAGTACTAATCAAATTATTCATGGTAGTATGCTCATATTTTTTTTGTAACAAACTGTGTATGCATAATATCGAATAACGTGCTGATTTGTTGTTTTTTATACAAGTGTTTGGACTACCCTCCCACCATGCTTATTAGGTGGTTTATACCTAATGTGTTCAAGTTCACTATCTAATATAATATGTAAAACCATATATTATATAATATTATTATAGCATTACATATTGGTACTAAAAATAACCCGGTAGGTAGATACTCTCTGATAAATAGTTTCTGTCGAGGTGTGCTTATGTTTTTTTATTATTGAATAGACAAATGTAATGAATGTGTGGAATTTGAATTAATTATGAATTCATCGTATACAAAAAATGATTCTGAGCGGAAACAGTCTGTCAGCAGCTACTCAGCCTATATTTCCAATGATATTTTTTTTATAATATAAACACACGCTATTATTTTTTTATAGTTAGGTATTTGTTTTTATTTTTTGTTATACGGTAGGTTGAACTTATTTTTGCTAAAAACAGATGGCATATTATAATATTTTACAATTATGATTAATTACTAGCTCCTTTAAAAACTTATAAGTAGGTATCTAATTACCAACATACTGTACAATGGCATGAATAGGTCCGTAGTACAAATAGCTTAAAGTTAATCTAATAAGGTAATTAGAAAATTAAACTATGAATAGTAGATAATAATATACACATTACACAGTGGCCACTGGTTTTTTTTAACTATCTCTAGTTGGTTTCTTAATATGAGCGTTTTCAAATATTAATATTTTAAATACACATAAATCAATTAAAAATTAAAATATTGTAAAAAACCAACGAGAAAACACAGATAATGTTCTTAACTAAAAGTTTGAAAATAGGTCAATTTACTCTAATATCGTAACTGACAAGCACTACATTGAAACTGGCGAGCATCAAGTTTTTATGTCGTACGTGTGTAAGACGGAGATAACATATTATACGAGACATCCTTTAAAAATACAAACTTGTAATGTGTCTAAAAAAAAATTAAATTAATAGAATTACACAAAAATCGATTAAATCGTAGTCACACGATCAAGCAGAAATATAACATGAAAACGTCGGCATTGGGCTGTGCGATAATAATAATAAAAATAATAATAAACATATACCATCGTAGGCCAAATAAATTCGCGCCGAAGACCTACACCATTACGATATCTATTTGTTTATGCGGACCCCACCGATAGGATTCCGCACGGAACGCTACGCCACGGCTGTTTTTAAACATTAATTTTCCGCTCACGTCCCAAAACGCACAACGACCGTGGTAGTGGTATCTTATATTATTATTATATTATATAGTATTCGCTGTGCATATATTTATAAACATAATAACATATATGGACCTGCGACGGAAGCAGATTTCTCGCCACCGTAGAAATTATTAACGACGTCGGACAAAAGGGGATCCGGCGGCGGGCGCAGGTACGAGCGAGTTTGTTTGTTTCGTTATACCTACGTACAATCATTGTCGACGATGACAATTATTTCGCCGAGACGATATAATTAAAAATAAATACGTATTAAACATTAAAACGCGACGGACTTTGTTTGTTCGGGAGCACGCGCGGCCGGTTCGCGATGGTCGCTAATTTTCCCGACGAGTGGAAAATAATAATATATAAATACTAAAACATCACATGAAATCGAATGCAACCGTGTGTAAACGTCACTAATAAAATGCATATTATTCAAAGGCGATACGGACAGACTTGTGTTTACGGTGTTTGGGTCCTACTATATATTATACACTTGTACGCCCCACTGTTTAATAATATAGTATATTATTATTATTACATTTTTTTTTGAAGTTAAACTTCTTTACGCAGGGTAGTGAGGAAAAAAAAAAGCGAACGGGCGGCCGTACGAACGCGAACGCGTACAATGTACATGTCCATGTGCGCAACCGCAGATTGTCGTAGCTGTATTTTGTAAACGGCTAATATTTTGATTTAAGTATATCTCGGTTAGGTTTTAACTTGGATACCCCGTTTTACCACCAATAATTTTGTCTTTAGACCCTCTAAATAGCCCATCCCCCCATAGTCGGGGTACCTTTGACCCCCCCCCCTCCTCTCCCCACAAAATTATTTCGGAAAAACTCTAGGTGTCGTCTCACGTTTTTGAAACTCGAGTTTTCTTATAGTATGTAGGTCGGTGATGAAATTCAGCGTCTTGTGTCGAGATTGGACGAGACGTTTTTCTCCGTCTTCCAAGGCCCCGAAAGTTCATAACTTGCGTTTTTCGGGGTGTTTCTGCATGGACCCTTTTTTTAGGCACGTAGAGCCGTTTTTGTAGTCGGGCCTTATAGAGAGCTTTGCGCTGTATCGATTGGTACCGATATCAACGTTATCTGACTTTTGGTTAGGGAGTTATGATTTATATAGTGTTTTTTGTTTTTAAACAACTATATTAAATGAAATAATTTAATATAGAGAAAAAAATTATCTAGTGAAAAGTGAAATATGTGATAAGGTGAAAAAAATACCAACATTGCTTGTAAGTATAACATTTAAGCGACAGTTTTTTTTTGGTTGGGTTATTAAACGAAGAAATAAATAGTCGTAATTAATATTGAATGCTAACAATAATATTAAATACGTCATAATGAGATAAATAATTAGATAAAAACGGAATGATCGCCTGGGATGATTTCATACGGTCGGCGGGGCGGCGGGGCGGCGGGGCGGCGGTGCGAAGCGTATCAGTACGTCATGTACATAATATGACATATCCACAAACCTACTACATAATATTATTATATTGTATACATATAGCGGCTGTTTTCTGCAGTATATTGACTGGACCGAGCTTTTTAGTCGTGCGTACTTAGCCGTATTGTACATACATAATAATAATATTACGTATTATAAATTTTAATGTTAGTCGGTGCCAGCCGATGCGGTTTCGACGACGGTAATAATAATAACATGTCACCGGGAATTAAATAATATCATACACGCGCAGTTGCGACTTAAAGTAGTAAAAATAGTAGGTATTTTTATTTTACCTAATGATTAAAATATAGTATAGGTGTGCCGTTCAAAAGAAGTTTCACTTCCCGCGCGCGTACTGGTAACTCACACACACTTTTTGTTTTATTATTACATTATTAATAAAATTGTTAGAGCGCACTACGTTAACATCAATATCATTATTTTGTGTAAATAAATAGCACGCTCGTTTCGACTCAAGACCTACGGTGTTCAGTGTTGAAAACTGCAGTGGACGCTTTACAAATGTTAGGAACACGGTACGTATTAAACTGCAGATATCTGATATATATATATATTATTGTTTTTCGGTAATACCACATTATTATGATGACAGTATACCACGTTAGTGAAATTTGTATACTGTACCGGTTCGGTAATCTTCCGACGTGGATATTATATTATAATATTTATCTAGAACTGCTGTAGTTGGCTGATGTTTACAAGGAACATCATGATTTCTATATTATTATACAGGTACGCACTTCCGTAAGAGTAATCCGATTGTATTAAACTGGATTAGAAGTGTGCCCGTGCATTATGTGTTATAGCAAAAATTATTTTTTACATTAATATATTATAATACAATCATTAAGTGTGTGAATAATTATAAAATCCAGAATAGTGACCAACGTTTGAATTCATAATATAGCATTAATCATTTCACGTCTACGTTAACGCAAAACTGACTTAAATAACTGATTATATTGTCGTATTTATAGCAGTAGGTACCTACATTATTATTGAAAATATAAACTTTTTATTTATATATTTTTTTTTTTTGAAACTACTTGTAGAATATTATATTTTAACGTTCATGCAAAATGATGTCCTTAGATTATTATTTCTAAAGACATCTGGATTCCACAAATTAATATATTTCATTTCATAGGTATAGTACAAATGAGTTATTCAAAACTACTCACGCACGTAAATGTAGTTAACCGAAATTTGAATAATTGATTCTGTCAACGGGTTTAACTCGCTGTGCCCGCGATATGAAATATACATTTCAAACAACGAAAATACAACATAATAATATTATATTACAATCATTATTACTGTAGTAATATAGGTAGGTACCCCAATTGTAGAATGTTAAACATTCATCGACGATAAGATTCTGTATAGTACCAATATATTTAAAAGATAACACCAGAAAACTGAGCATAACACTTGTTTGAATAAAGTAATCTCCAAATCCTTGCAAAAACCACTAGGTAATAATGTAATATTAAAGATTTTATTTCGTTTGAATAAAGCCACTGAATATTTTTTATGATCAATATTTATAACACATAGTAGATATAACTTTTTACATAAATCAAACAATACTAAAACGTTAATATTATATTGCTATATGCAATCAAAATGTACAATTTATAATTGTAAAGCCGTTATTGATCATAATTTATAGTATTGCTTAGTATGTACCTAGTTAGTTATAATATCAAACCATGGATATTTTCTTCTCTTTATAGAGTTTTGGACTGCCATCGCTGTGGAAATCTTTATATTTCTAATTTGATTTATCGTAAAAACTAATAGATACGATCTTTTATATAAACTAAAAACAGCATCAATTAACAAATACATTTTAATAATCTTGACAATTTTTAAAAATATTAAAATCGCAGACAAAAACTTTTAAGATATTACATTACGCATAAGTTTAAAACAAAATTGGAACTTTAGATATTGGAAATATTTAATGGGTAACAATAATATTTCACTTTCTTATTGCAATTAATGCGCTACCTAGTAGGGGAATTTGAACTATGAGTTCTTTTTCATGTTGTATCTTGTAAAGTCGTTTTAGTAATGATCACAGTCCAAACTAACCCATGACTTAAGTTAGCAAAAAGCGAACTAACAATTAATTTACAAACAACCTTGTCGAAACTGATATGTCAATATTTTCAATTAATATTCAAAGGAGTCTATGATATGTGTTATATATAATATACAAAACTGAAAACGGCCGATATACGTTAGTAAAATAAATTTATAAAATGTAAATCGAACGTTGACGAAGGTACAGCATATTATAATCCAAAAATCGTATATTACATTCATACATTATATTATATATTATTTCTTAATAATAATCAATGTTAAATGATTATTATTTATTACCTTTGAAGCACGTGGAAATTGCGCAAACACACAACGAAATAATTTATTTTTAATTAATTAATTAACAAATTCAAATTCCAATTAAAAGTTTTTTTTATGATACTTAAATGTTTCCTTACAAAACGCTGGTGTGAAGTTTTTATAGCTACGTGTTTGTTTTGAGTATTACAGATTATTTTTGTCTGATCCGTCCATTCGTCGTTGTGTAATTAAATTTACCATTTTTTTCTTCTGGTTTCGGATAGACTATTGATTATAGTTTATAATTATTGTGGATGAGAATTCCTGCTTATTATAATGATTTGAATCCAAACGAGGGATAAACATGCGCTTCTATCCTACGATATAATTTAACAGCCGGTATATTTACATAATACACTTTGAGGAAAGTTGAATTTCAAAAAGCTATTATAATACACATTGCAAAATATCTACAATATCTATTTTAATCCTAAAGCTGGGGCAGTATACAAGCACCGCATTTTGGGTAATTTTATCGGTTTCGCGGACATTAACGCGTAACCGTACTCGTATTGGCCCCCGGTGCTTTATATTCATATTCATATGCGCATTATAGCACACTGTATACCTACATTTTGTGTACGTACCTATTCATAATAATAATAATAATACCACATGTACCTGTACAATATAATAATAACACATAAGCTTGTATGAATAATATAGTAAGTCGACTCGTCTCCCATCCCGTCCCTTAGACGAGATCGATCTTACGGATCGCACGTGGAACGATAGAAAATAAATATATAATATGTTCACTTCAGCTGCGCTGAGGAGCAACTTTTTATCATTATTTTTAATTTATAAGATAAGAGTAGGAAACGGACATCATAGATTAAATTACAATAATCATTAGTCAAGCTGACACAGTACTAGCGATAACTGTTTTAAAAACTTAATTTTTGTGTTTTCCCTCCTTCACGTTCACTCAATATACTATAAACTGATATATGTATATAAGGACATCTAAGTAAAATGTATAATTTTGTATTTAAGACTTTGGTTAAGTAGTAAATACTTATTATAATATTTTTATTTGGTCATGAATTCTTGTTTTATTAATTGGGTTAAAAAATCAAACGCTAGTCAAAGCTCATAGTGGACAATAGATACGCGTTATAAGAAAACAATAGGGACTTTTAACTGTACAAACTTAACAAACAAGGAAGTGTAGAGTGATGCAGTCCAGCGGAATGGGCCATCAGTGAATATAATACCCTATAGCCCAATATTACTAATATTACCCCCCTTAGGCGTAATTATAAATATATTCTGTAATCAATATACGGTTAGGTTATACAGTGAAAGCGCTGAATGCTTGCTTGCTTGTACTATGTCAATGTATAACAAGTCAAGTCGACCATTATAAGTAAGACACACACACGCACGCTGTTAATTTTGGAGCCTAACGGAACGACCAGGCACTGAGACCTTTGAATTCGATTGCACCCCGCGAAACCTTTCTACGTGGCCCGCAACAGCTCTACAAATTTGTATTATTTCTTATTATTATTGAACGATAACGATTTTAGTTTTAATTCAAACATTAATAATTATCAATATAATATTATTTGGCGTACGTAATGTTTTATTATTACATCTCTCATCGTTCGTAAATAGTAATCAATCCCTTATTACCTATAATATATTTTTTATCATTCTATAGAACTATATCCAGCTTATGCAACATCCGATCGCGACGCGTAACCGTATTTTCGAAATAGAGCTTTCCATACAATATTCCACTACAATATTGTTATCACATTGTGTATAGTAATTTTTCCAAAATATTGATGACGTTCCGCGACGGAGTCACTGACAAAATATGTGTTTGTCGTATTAGGTATAAAGGATGATTTAGTTTTGTGATATTATATAGGTACCTCGGCATTGGTGAATGTTTTGTTTTTTTTTAAATATTTCATTTTTAACTTTTAAAAATAAACTGAATACTAATATTGTTAATTGAGAAGGTTTTGAAGAAGTAAAATTTGTAATGAAATGTTGATAGGTACAAAAATAATGATTATTAATAATTTTTTTTTTATTATTATTGATTTTAAGGATCGGAAACTATGACCATTATCATTTTGGAAGAGGGTTAGGTTGATTGAGGAACATGTGTATGTGTGGTGAGGAATCGTCACTGAAAACCCGGATGGTCAATAATATCCGGGAACTAGCGACGCTGGTCGATGCTTGACCTCAGAACACGTAAAAGACTGAGGCCAACTACCGAGCAACACCACTATATAAACCTGGCTCCGACAAAATTATTTATAGTGTTTTACTTTTTAACTTTATAAACACTATTAAATAAGAACCTATATCGGCAAAAAAATTTGTTTTATTATAAAAATAATGATAATAATGATTTACAGCATGGATAAATTATACCTATATTGGATGACGGCGAATCATTCTGTATATTATGTAACAGTTCTTCCCCGCCGGATTCTATATACGTATATAATATTATATATAAATAATGTATACAATACCTATTATTATAATATAATAATATACTCATAATATTATGGAGGTATGGATAGAATTCGATTAACTCGGTGAGACGTTAATTTGGAACTATTGAGTGCGCCCGTGACCACACGGCCATATTATCTCCAAGTAATTGTTGGCAGCGCACGCACGACCTGCTCATTCAAAACCTTCTAAATATAAACGAGTGTTTTGATGCCACCGCATTATTTGGCGATATTTCCATGACAGTATAAATCGAAACGAGGTGTGACACAATGCACAACAATAATATAATATATAAGTGGCTGGCGGGGCGCGGTGACTGCAATCAATCAAGCAACGTGATTGACAGTAAGTAATGCCTGCTGCCACTAGTTCCTGGATGGGTTAGATTAGGTTAGGCACTACCCTGGTTCGTAGTGGCGAAAACCTTGCCACACATACACTTGTTACTAACCTACCGTTTCAACCATACCGACCTTACCGACCGTAATGCCTACAATTGCTAATCGCCATAGTTTCCGGGCTCAAGTTCAATAAAAAAAAAAAAATATTTATTTAGATGTATCATATATAATATACCAACTGGTAGGTCTCATCAGTGTTGATCGGCCACGTTGTTAGAAGCTGTTAATTATGACTGTGTAACACAGGTAGCCCAGGTTATAAAATACAATATGTACGCATTTTAGTTATAATAATAATACGGCCCTACCTATTCATTAAAATCACTCGTTGACAAAACGCTGCATTTTTTTTGTGTTTACGTCGATTACCGTATTATTTAAATGGGAGCGAAATCCGTTATGTTACAATTTATATAGGTAATAAAATACATAGTATATCCTTATGTAACTAAATTTATAGTGTATTCTTATACTACAGTTTATTTTTTAGTAAATTGTATTATACTCGGATAGTACTTTCTTGCTATTATTCTTCTTTTAAATGGAGTTTTTAGGAGCTATACTATAGATAGTATTTTAAAAACAATATTTGCGGCTACCACTATCCTTGAAGCTTTTTTTAAAGAAATAAGTTTGAATATTATAATAACTTATAAGTAGATGGTTTATAATTATATAGTGTCGTCATTCAATGCTATCGAACGCCAATAATTTACTGCAGTGATAGAAATAAGAGTGGGATATTATTGTATTAGTTAGGTACGCATCCGAGGGGATACCGACGAAATTTCATTTTAAAAATATGTCGAATACTCCCGCTGATATGATTGATTCATGCTCGATATCATTTAAATAAATACGTGTACACTATTCAAACTGCTATATAAATATTATTGTTTATTTTTGTATTGTATTTTTTTTTTTTTCATAAAATCAAAATGACGAATCACAAAATATTTTGGTCGTTGGTGACTGAAATTCAAGGTTGATAAATCATGCTCTGAGCTTAAATAATATCCTCCAGCATTGTAATGATATCGAACACCGGAATAATCGGGTATACATGTAAACAAAGAACGTTTTGATAAAAAAAGACAACAATTTTCTTTAATACCAAACACGATTTCGCTGTCTAGTGCTATATGTAGTTGTAATACATTAAGCCTGAGCTTAATTCTCCATAAAGTACCATATCTGTCCTCTTCCAAATCCATACAGTGGCAATATTAAATATTTTGAGCATTATTACTATTTACTGCACGCAGATAGTGTTTTTCGAAAAAAATCGCATTATTGAACAAATAAATTGCACTGTATGTTATATATATATTATATATATATATGTATTTATATTATATTTATGTATATTGTTATATTATATCCGTTTATTTATATAAAAAAATAAATTAAAATGTAGAAACGGACCAAAAAAAACCCCAAAAACTTAACATTATCAAATATCTAAAGTCAAAATATAAAATAAGAACCAATTAATTATTTTAACCAATATTTTTAAATTTTCTATTTCGTCTTATGACGGTAAAATACTCAGCCCAATCTTTGGAATTATAAGGTATTAATTACAACAGAATTCATTTTGATTTTTGCAAATTTTGTGGAAACTTCCTTTTGCATATTATTTCAGAAAATAATATCATCCTGTATAATATTAAAATGTTATAAATATTTACTATTACATTACTTAATTTATATGTTTTTTTTTTTTAAACAAATCGAACAGTTGTAAAAATAACCATCTTCTTATTCGATAAGGAATTTAAATGGATTCAATTTTAAAAAAATCCGGAATGAAATTAGCTACATTTTCTATTTGCAAAACATACGTATATTGACGTACATGGAAATAATGCCGTTACGGGGCAGCCAACAGATTCATCGCTAAATCCATGTCTATTATTACTCATGCCGTCTTTTTAAATGGCAATCTTACCTCCTTCAATGTCAGAAATAGTGTTACAAGTAGCTGTGCATACATCACGTTTTTACAACGCTAGTAAATTCAATTGGTATTTTATGTTTACAGTGGAAATAGTAACAAAAATGTTCTCGACCAATAAATAAAATATAAGTAATAAGAATTATAGTATGTACCGCTTATAATGTCACTGTTGTTGTTGTTATTGTATTTTATATATTAGTAATTGAGTTTGTATGGTTGTTTATTTAAAAAATGCTTAAAAAAAAAATTTAATTTGCTGTAAATCATCGAAAAACTGTAATAATAGCATTAACGAGTTGAAAATATATTACATTAACGTTAATTGTTGTGTAAGATGTTTATTTTTTACAAAACAATTTGTCAAACGGAGTGATTTCTGTGTCTTAGATCAATGCATTCGTCGAAAGCTTTAAGTTAATATTTTCGAGGGAAAAATATCAAATATAAGTTCACTATATTGGTACCTTTCTGAGTAACTAATGGAAGCACAGGAACGGGACAATAAGCGGAACAATACACTAGGAATACCGAGCAACGTCTTCGTCTCAAACCAATTTAAGATTCAATTATAATGACACAGTCACTACAATGCCCCGTGCCGCTTTTGTTATGACTTATTATTGTTGTATGATATTATTATTGTCTCCGGCATTTAGAGTAAACAAAATGTATAAACTACTACGTGGCACACAGGTTTTGGGCTTCGTGAACAAGTACCTACCTACGGTGCATTGGTGCCATGGCGAAACTGTATATTATAATATGTATGTGAATTGTGTACAGTGGCGTGCCGAACTGACAAGCAGACCTGAGGCAAACTATACAATTTGATGCCCCTCCCAACCACCAACAGTTTTTTCACTATTTTTTTTTACTATTCAAAATAATAAATATTATTAAGTTTTTTTAGGTATAAGTTGCACATCTATACTAACACACCCACCCACCCACCCACCCAAATTTTCCTTGAGGCAATTGCCTCAAAAAATGACTGTTCGGCACGCCACTGATTGTGTATTCACTGCAGTGATATCATATAAAATTAATAGGCACGTGATTCTCCGCACGGATTTTGATCGTTGGAACTTTATAAATAAAATACACGACATAATACTCGTCGTGTGTAAGATTCAAAATTGCAATGTTTAAATGGTAAATACGCGTGAATAATTTTCCATGAAAACATTTCGACGTTTTAATGATCGTGGACACAACATTTGAGGTCTTAATCCTGAAGCTACTCGGTCTACCTTTAAAATATTTAATTTTTAATTTTCAACGTGTGACAAAAAACCAAAGCACACGTCGGTCATTGAACTAGGCATAATTATTATGGGGATAAAAAAATGTATATAAATCGTTAAACTGTAATGGAATATTGGAGGTATCAACAAAAATTGTAACTAGCTTTTCGATAGTTTTATCCAAAAGGGAGAGTTTAACATCATTAAATAAAATAATAAATTACAAATTAACAACGATAATATAATATTATATTATGAGGTTACTGAATATTTACCGCACCCTTTAATAATCTAAAGAATCATACAAATTATTACTCCGAATTTACAGAAAGCATTAACAGAAGTTTTAAATATAGTGAATCACTAGATATATGCTAATATCAAAACTATTAAATTATGCAAACCAATAATCAGAGACAATGCAGTCTGTATTAAAATGCCTGTACAAAGGAAACTATCTGTATTCTAGGAAACTGTCAAAAGTAATTAGAGGAACCAGCTCTGCTGTATAGTAGGTATTGTCCTTAGGTCATTGATTATTTCACTGTAATAGATGTCCGATTCCAATTAAATTATTAATAATTGCATAAATACAAAAACAACGGGAGACGGTCTCAGTCTGTCAGAATTTAATAATAAGTATATTTATATTCCTGTTAGTAATCTAATTTAATATTAGTAATACGTTAGGTTGAATTAATTTTAGTTGACGAATAGGTACATAGCATTTATTATATTATAATCAAAACAGTAACAAAGTATTGGACTATAATATGGTTGCACAAAAATATTGAATTAATATTTTTATAATGTTTCCATGAAAATGTTTTTTGAAAAAATATGAATATAATGTTTTGTTAATGTTTTAAAAAAAATATTTTTCAAATGTGAACTTCTTGGCCAAAAAATATAAATAAAATATTTCCATATCATCTACGCAATTTTTTCAAATATTTTGACAACTATATTATTTCCTGAAAATATTTTTACCATAGTAAAGTTGGGAAATATTAAAATGCTGTGTGGGAGTGTGAATAGATCGTGGTATAAATAGGCAATCATTTATGCCTAAAAATTAGTCTAAATATTTTATAAATGTCACTATGAATACTGAATAGTAAAATATTATAATAACTTACATAAAAGTTTAAAGACTATCTACACTCTCCCCTAATAATATTTTTTGAATTACAAAAAAAAAAAAATTAAAATTGTTTAAAAATTATAATGTGTCGCAATTTTAACTTGAAAATTCTATAAAAAATATTGTTAAGTCAATTGTAAAGTAAATTATAATAAAATTTAAGCGGAGGCAAAATGTTTCAAGTCCCTACGAATAATATTTTATAAATACGCATAAATAATATCTATGCGTTTCATTAGAATATAGTTCACCTGCATAATTTTCATTAAGTGTTCTACTATAGATTCGAGCGTCGTGCATATTTTCACTCATTTCGTCTTAAATCGTTATATTATGTACTTACCTATATTTATTATAATATGACTAATTAGTCAGTTTAAAATTAACTGACTATGTTAATATGAAATATAATCTATTAAAGTCAACTTTGGTACGTTGATCATATAATTCTCAATTATTTATATATAAATAACTTCATCAGACACTTGTCCTATTAATTGAATTTCTTAATGTGAAACTTTTAGTGTGGTGGAATAATAATGGGAACAAAGAGAGATTTTGCATGAATTAAGATATTATACACTATAAAATAGTATTAATAAATTATGTATTGAATTGTTTGCAACACCTTTTATTTTTTAGGACGAATAAAAATATTATGACAATTTGCAGTTAAATTCTATAATTTAAAAATGTCTTTCATAATCATCTATAAACTAAAGGATATCTATAAAATAATAAAGACCCTATTATCATTATTATTATTATTATTATAACAGTATTATTTTTTATACCAAAGAAGTTGACTAGTCAGTTTGTTCTTGTTCGAATAAAATAGCTCATTATTTTAGCAAATGAGTACCCACTTCCATTATTTAAGTTGTTCGCATTATATCATAGATGTTTAAGTATGGATAGGTATAAGTATATTACAACAAAGTATACCTATATAAATACTATTTTAGATGGTCTACAAATGGTAATAAATGACCATCCATTAAAATGTTTTTGGGGTAGTTTATAAATAATATAATAAAGCAAAGAGAGGGTGACAAATGGGTTGACTTAAAAACTCTTACGATTTCTAGAAATAACATATAAATACAAATTGTACGAATACTACAACATATACTGAAAGTAAGTTGCTTTAAAAATAAATTCTGATCGAATAATATTCCTATAACGCAAATTATTAAAATTAAAAACCAAACTAATTTTATATATTATGTATTAAAGGTATGAAAAAATTAAATCTTTCACGCATTACAAGCAAACTGTTTTTATTTATTATTGGAAATGTTCTAATATTACCCATACGTATTATAATATCAGTAATTAATTATGGTAACATTTATTTTTCGTGTAATTTAATTGCATTAAAATTTGTATCCAATAATTTTATCTGCACACACATTTTAACTAATTCAGTTGGAGTAACGTTGGGATATTTAGCAGACAGACCACATACGAACTTTCACCTTTTGTTAAGGTAACTCACCTCATCTCTGAGTCACGAGGACTATAATTCACGGGGGTTTTAAAAACAGCAGGAGGTAAATAACAGCATGAATAGTGAGATGGACGATACGTTACTTTGTCATGGGCTTTTGCGTGTGTGTACACAATATAACAAAATAATATATATATTATACACAGTTGCACACACACACACACACACACGCGCGTAATTGTTACAAGGATCGTGTCTAGGGATTTGAGGCTCAAAAGAAAATTAAACGATTCGTCGGTGGTTTGAAAAAATAATACGGATTTTAATCAAGTTTGATGATATTGACTGATGTTTTGGTATTTACAAGTTACGATTATTCGATTAAAATGCTGTCGTAGTATAAAAAATATAGTAGTCTGCAATCAAATACGTATTCAGCATAACATTTGTATTAACATATAATATATCATACAGCGAGTAACAATAACGTTATTGGCACGTTCTGCAGACCGTTTTCACCCGGAGATATTATCCCTTCGAGCGAATGACAGTAAAATGAATGACAACCTATCATTGCGACTCGGTCGGAATTTTTCAAGTATTTGGCGTTTTATTCACATCATCGTAGGATCAATCACATACCGAGAACAGACGTCCATGCACAAGGCATTGTTCGCAACCATCGGTGCGGTATAGTCATCAAGATCTATTCTAAATAAAATCTTACTTTTTTCTGCCTCTTGCCGAAACCATTTCAATTGCCACGGATAAATAATTGGTAGTGCGTGTGACCTATCCATTATATATAACATATTATTTGAGTCAAAAAGTGTTGAACCTGAATAGATATAAAGGAAATCCACCGTGATTCAAAAGGATTTTTCAAGGTGACATACAATTTTGAATAGACTAAAGTATATTATAATACCAGCTGTGATACGTATACGAATGAATTTATTATTTTCGTTTACAATTTAAAGTAGCACAAACATATTACGTTTCATGGTTGAGTTGTAGTTGAGGATACAATTATAAGAACATATTTTTTCCAAATTTGATAGAAAAGTTTATTATTTTTATACCTAAAAAAATTTAAAAATATATTTAAAACAAATACTGATATTGTAACTGAATATTGAACCATCTATATTACTATCTAACTATGCACCAATAGCATAAACTGTATGAAGCACATGTTTAGTGTTTAGTTGGTGAGGTTAATCTTAGCATATCTTAGATGAATTGTGTCCCGAAAGTGTCTCAAATCTTCGCTTAAAAATTCCAGTCGACCCCTTTTCCCCAACAACTAAAATTAAATCTTCGCTCCACGCAATGCATTCTCTTCTGGTTTTTATTAAAACATCAGAGGTCTTCATGTAAAAATAAACAAAATTTGAATGTAATATTATTTCTTTGAATTATGATTTTATATTATTCTAACGAAAACTTGTCTAGATGTATCATTTATTTATTCTAATATGATCATACACTTCGTATTCTAAATTATAATGACAGTTTTTCACAACCTATATCTTGTAAAAGGGAAGGATGTGTTGCTTTAATAAAAAAATACGGATGTCCATTGATCGTAAATCGTAAATCATAATTTTTTTTTTTATTGTAGTACGGACTACTGGTAGCTCAATGGTTACATTACAAGTAACATTTAAGTAAATAAAATATTAGCATACATAAAGATATAATAATTATTATTAGCAAACATTTATTGATGCTCGTTGTAATGATTTTATATTACTATCGAAATGATTCGAAAAGAATTAAGAACATCATGATGTGTTGGTATATAGAACAGTAGGCAGTAAGAATTTGACTTCACGCAGTAGCAGTAGGTATAACCTATTTACTGGCACTGTGATGCACCCGTGTGTGGACTGTGGGCTATTGATGTGAGTGTAAAGCATAGTGCTACATCCCCACAATATGTAAACCATAATAACATCAATAGTGAAATATATTATCCTTATCTCTCAAATCTCCATTAAAGTTCCATCCCGTCCATCCCGTTCAGATACCTTCTTCTATGTCCCACACGCCACCACCAACTAAATGGCTATATGCCTTTAAGACGCCTAATTCCGTCTGCCAATGCAGAGCCTCCCTTCGACGATTTGCTAAATTTGTAAAATATTTACTCAACATAAGCTATTATTGTCATCAGAAATATATATTATGTATTAATGTAAATTGTATAGATATAAGTTACTTTTATCTTATTGTAAAATGTCTGATGTAAAAATATATATTGTAATGTAAAAAGGGCTAATGCCCGTATAACTAATAAAATAAATAAATAAATATTATAATCCTTTGAGAAATTCTAAATCCTTCACTGCGTATTTTACGCGCAATACACTTTATTAAATACCTATATTTATTTTTATTTTTTTTAAAAGTGATAAAGAGAAAAAATATCGCGTTCAACGAATGGCGACGAAAGGTATATTTTAAGTTTATCGGCGACGACGGTCGGATACGGATGACGGCTTTGGGTCAGCGAGTGGACGATGTGCCGAGGGTCGTAGTGGGGTTGGACGCATGTCGTAGCTGTAGTATAGGTTTGTGGACGTGTATTTCACTGGGGGTTGAAATGCGCGCGTTGGCAAGACTACTGATTTATTCATCGGAATCGTGGACTCGGGCGCGATGGCTGAAAAAAAAAAACCGGTAGTAAAACAAACACTCGGCGGTGGCGAACGCAGTCCACTCGTACGGGCGGATAGCTCACTCATATATTATACGTAGGTATTATAAGACGCGTGGGTATAAGCGGAATAACGGAAGCACTCGTAGAAATCTTTTTAAATATTACAAAAACAGTCCGTCCGAGCGCCACTTCACGCAGTATCTCCTCTGCGGGTTTTCGTGCACCGTGAATGATAAATTTGGCTTGTGCGGTAAAAAAAACGCCCGCAGTAAAACACCCATCTGGTGGGGCGGCGGTGGACGAAACAATAACATTCCGCTGAAAGTATATGCGCGTACATATAAACACGACCATGGTAATGGTACGGGGACAACCATAAAATACCCGACTATTTATAGGTATATACCTATAGTAAGTAGGTTATAGGTATACGTGCGCTTCATTTGTACGTCGTATTTTGGCCGTAAAAAGGTATTAAAATTGCATACTTGAAACGCTTTTCTATTGTTACAGTTAAGTCCACCGCGCGCCGGTGTGCGCAGTGTTTATTATTTCGCTAAGCTGTTCGTAATACTCATTACACTACTCGGTATATTGTAATAATACACTTAAAATGCATTCTTATAATGTATGTACACATCAGGGCAGACCGCTCAGTTGTCGTCGCTATCACGGTTTTTTTAAGTCATTGTTATTTTCGAAAAAAAAGGTCTATCGTAAGAATTCTAAGTCCATAATATAATACGAACCTGGAAAATGGAAACACATTTAATTACGTTATTGATGAATGTGATAATATTAACAATTTACAGTAGGTAAGCATATATTTTATTACGTATTGTACCTATACTACGATTACAACCATCGTACAATGAACGGACGTGTTCGAGTTTTGAAGTCATTTATGAAGTTATTATTTATTTTGTGAATATGACACGTGTCACGTGTTTGATTATTTATAATCAAAGAAACTTTCCGGCTATCAAGTCGATGTCATTTTTACAGATTTTGCAAACGCTTTGGATAAAGTTGATCATAATACTATTATGTTTACCTATTTTTTTTAACATCATGTCATTGGCATTCGAGACCCTTTCTTGTCATGGATTTAGTCATACTTAATAGTAAAAAAATTTTTAAGTATAAACATTTTAAATCGATAAATTCCACTCAATGTTCTTTTTGGAGTACCTCGGGGTATTCATTTGCCTTATATTTTATTTCTATACCTAATTAATAAATTAATAATGAAGACATATGTAGTCTATAATAATACATATCAATTAGAATTATATTTACACATTTTAGCTAATCAGAGTGAAATTAATAAATTACCAACCATTAAATACTAAAAAATCCAGTCATGGCATTTTTAAAGTCTCAAAAGTCAAAACAAAATAGATCATAGTCCACTAGTGCAATATTAACAATATATCTATTTGCATCGTGATACAAAAACTTTAATCTAGGTATAATCTTTGAAATATTTTGAATTGAATTTTGTACATATCATAATATAGTTAATCAACAAAATTCTCATACATGTTGTCACTTTATTATTTTATATTAGTTAATCGAACTACCAAATCAAACGAGTTTATATTATTCAATTAATATACACACAAAATCCATAGTTTGTATTTAGCATTTTAGCACTATCATAATTACAGTAACTATGCTACAAGTTACAACCCAATCTTCTGGTTTCTGGGCTTTTTCATCCTTCTAATTATTATTTTATTTCTTTTATTCTATTACACTATATTACTATAATACTATACCTACTTATAAATATAAATAATACCTATAAATTTGTGATAATCGCATTAGCTATATTTATTGTTGACGTTTATAATGAAACGTACGCATGTTAATGAATTAAAAACAAATTCAAACTATATTATGATTCTTTATAGAATAATGCTATGTATATAATAAGTAATAATTCATTCATACTATTTGTGTAATTCATATGAAATAGCACACAATAGCTGAAATTACGTTTTACTGAAATGCCAGTTTTTACCTCTAAAATGATTTTTGATCAAAAGCCTCGTGAACGACGCTAAATAATAATATTATAAAATACTATTACATTTCATATTAATATATACTTTAATTTATTAACTTACAGTTTACTCATTCAACTTCTCAATACGTTCCTTCTAATTCCGAAAATCATATTTTGTAACATCAATGTGAACTTAATAATGTCTTGAATAATATAACCATTAAATATAAGTGTAAGTACATGAATGGATAAAGTCGTACATTATATAGGTAGTAGTTACAATAATTAAAAAAACAATTGAACTTTAACATTAATTTAACGTTACAATAAGTGTATTCACATGCAATGAAAAGTTTAGATTGTAAATTAATAATATTATGTACCTTTCTATATAAATTTATATCAAACATATTATATCGGATTCAAAATATAATGGTCGGTATATCGCGTTTATTGTGCCCTATACATATCAATAATACAATAATGGTTATAATCTACCTATACAAATTTAACAAAGGCAAATTTTAGTATGATAATTAATTCATCAATTTAAAAATACAAAAAAAAATATACAAGTAATTAAATTATATATCATATTAAAATATAGCTAGCAGTAGTATATGACGTGCAATGTTTAAATTGAATATTGTGACAAATATTATGAATGCAAGGAAATTTTTATAAAATTAAAATATTCCATTTTTACACATTTATAGGTACATTTTAAAAATTTAACACAAAATGGTTGAGAAGCAAAACTTGTTAAAGAGAAATATATAATTTTCAATTCAAAATGTGGTTTTTTGATCATAAATAACACCATAATTTATAAAATATACCGGAAACCTTCTTTATACGTATATTATGTATAATACGCAGTGTTACATTATGGTATACATTGTGAACGTAATTTATAGGACCAAAGTAAAAAGAACTTTAGCCATGTCATATTTTTCCCCCTTCTACGTTTATCAATTTAAATAATATAACTTTCGCACACGTGCTCAAAAAATGATACACACCCCGAAAAACCACTTGAATTTGCAATGAACAATATTGTTATTTCACACATGGATTTATTTTTCTGAAAGGAACGATGAATGTATTGGTTTTACAATAATGTGAGTTCAAAAAAAATTGTTTTGTCTCCTCACGATAAAATATTGTAATGATAGTGGGAGACATATTAATTATTTAAATGCTTTCGAAAGTATACCAAGCTAAAACATCATTCTATACAATGACGAGTTTAAATTTAAAATGTATTACATTTTTTCTAAAAAAATGCATGTTTTTTATGACTAGGCATTTTAGTATAAAACTTCACAAATATTGAATATAATTATAATTTTATTATATTATAATTATATTATTATATTATATTATATTATTATATTTTTATTTATACTAGGTAGGTACCGGCAATATTTTTTAATTTAATAATTCATATTTAGAAACCAGATTTCCACACATAAAATATGTCTTTTAAATTTTAAACTATTTAATGAAAAAATGTATAATATTATTAAATCCTAATAATTAAAAAATGTACTTATATTTTTGCATATTTTGTATATTTCAGGTATTATAACTTCCGAAGAAAAGTCTTATCATTAAAAACAATACTATTATTTTCGATATCGGTGGTAGTTTCTTGTACCTAATACGATCTAGTTTTGTGGAGAAGACTGTTGGGTTCAAAGTAGAATATTTCATATAAATTTAAAACTAAAACCAGAAAAACTGAAATAAACGAACTCGACAAATCATTTTTTTTAAGTTCATATGTTGACAAAATCATGAAAAGGTGTTAATTATTTTTTAAATGCTTAATATTTACGACGCTCTTGACAAGTCCCATAAATCATCCAGCGTTTATATTTTTTTAACGGTTTCGACCGAGAAGAAAAAAAACTAAGTTTTTTATTTAGCACCTATTTTGTTGGTAATAATAATATTCATTGGTACGTTTTTTTTATCGCTCCATCAAACACTGAAATAGTCACTTGATACAAAATCCTTTTTTTTTTTTTTGAGTCTGTTTTTCAACGACAACATCAGGCGACACATAGTAAATTAATGACTTTAGTGGGATGCTCACTGGTTCACTCTTCTACAGAGTTTTTGGGGTTGCCACATTACCTATATACCATATAGTATTCAAGGTGATAATTTGAAAGTTAAACTCTCAGTTTCTCGAAAAGTATGAATAGTTGTTGAAATATTTTCTTACATGATTTTAAATAATTAAAAGACCCGATTTAACAATATATATTATATACAATTTAGATTCTGACCATAGTTTTTTTTTGTCTGTGATATTTAATGACTATGTTTTAGATTTTAATATCATAAATCTATTATCACTGTTATACGGAATGTCGGTAATGACAGCTTATAATTTAATAACAATAATATATGGGATGATGTATGTGTGGATCATTAAGACAACAGCTATAATATACTATCCAGAAATCAATAATATAAATGTCTAGAAATGTTTGTTAATATAAGGACATTTTAGGTAATTAGGATGGGCGTATTAATCCATACTACATTGTTACTATTAACTAATGGGAAATATAATATAATTTATGTATACAGTAGATTTCAAATAGTTTAAAATGAATTATACGTTTTGTTGTAGACCACAAGTGCTACTATTACAATCCACACGGTATGGGATTTATATGCATCTAGTTTGGTGATAAAAGAAATATATATCTAACGAGCAGTTGGTATTATTTATTCTAATGTTGAGTGTTTTAATTATTACACAGGATGGAGAGAAATGCGGATAAAATAAAACCTAAATAAACTGACACTATAATAAAATATAAATGCGTTTAATGCATTTCATTGGATTGTGGCCTAACGACTATCTACACTGTCAAATAATGGCAATTTATGCTAGAAACGGAGAAACGAAAAATACAAAAGAGACATACAACTTTTTTCCCCTCCTTGAATAATTTTCGCACTGACGTCAGAGCTTATTTAAAGTTTTTTCATCTATCTCACACCACAAGCATATTTATTTGAATAGTACCATTATGTCGAATATGTTCGTATTTCGAGACTTAAAACAAATAAAAGAAAAATAAAGTTTTTATTAACTCAATTCCCGCGACGAGGATCTGTCATTAAGCTACCTTTGAAAACGGACCCATTTGAAAACAAATGCCCGATAAGATTCAAATGGGAGCGAAAATGTATGCCGAGTGACATTAAATAGAATGTAGAAGTGGTGTTATAGTGTGGGTAAGTAGAAGAAAAGAACAGAAATCGACTATTTCGTTTGGGTGGTTAATATAAATAAAGCTAGATGGATGAATAACAAAAATTATTTTTATGTAAAAAAAAGTGTAGACCTCGTATAAATGATTTTGTTTTCAAAGGAATTTGCACATAAATGCCAATTACGTGTTGACCTGAAACGATTATTGTATATGCAGTCAGCACGTATATTTACATTTATTAAATTTAGAAATAGGGATTGAGTCAAATCGAAAACGTTATGTGACGATCATGAAATTAATTCACACACAAATAGTAAGTAAGCTATTCAGTTTATATTATTATGTTCCGTGCTGAAAATCTCGTAAATCCGAGATTTTTTCATTTATTATACACATCGAAGGTATATAGAATTAGATTATTCAAAGCTAGAAGGTAAATATAAAATAAAAGCAATATATCAAAAGCAATATATCTGGTTGTATGACTATTGACTAAGTACCTACAGTTTACGTAGACTCTGATTGATTTTGTGTTACTGGTCACGATAATTACTAAGATTGTTTTGACCTATTTGAAGACGACTTACGTTTATAATTGCATACTCCGAAGCAGACTATTTTGCGGAATATTTCGTATTCCAAAAGAAAAAAATAAATAGAATTTTGAACCAATATTTAATTAGTTATAAGTACTTAAAGTGTGTCTGTGAGCGGAGTAGACTAGCATAGTGGTACCTTGTATTAATCCACTATTCCTCTCATCCGAAATTATAATACTTATAAGTTATAACAAATTAACTGCTTAGATAATTGAAATTCGATTTATATGTATCAAAATATTCCAAATATATTCTGCTTAGGAAAATAAAAAGTGTGTTGAATTCAAATATTAGGTAAAAAAACATAAAATAAAATTGTGATATCTGACATGAAAAACATAATTTTTTTTAGTTTGGTAATCACATACAATTATTATGAAAAAAACATTTTCAAAAAAAGTTAATACTTTTTGAAATAATTAGCTTACACATTTAATTGGATTAGGTAATTTGTATGATATATAATAAGTTATTAACTAAACTTTATTAATGTTTACGGACAACTGAAGTTTTCTTAGATATAATGGAATATTTCTAATTAATTTTTTTGGGTATTGACTACAATTTTAGTATTATTAATACTCACATTTATTGTTTTTTTAAATAGTATCCCTAAATATTTAACTTGGTGCTTAAAATGTTAGATAATTAAAATGTATAAGCAGTTTTGACTTTTAACTTTTTTTTTCATAGTCTTATAGTACCTAATTGAAAATAAATAAAAACAGCAGCTGAGATTTAATTTTAAATAAAAGCAGCAGCTGAAATTTAAATTTAAATCAAATACATTTGAAATATTTCAAATTTCGAATAAAAAATGTAGGTGATTTAAAATGAGAAACCGGAGAAGTGTCAGTAGGTTATAGTAGATTTCGATTTTATTCATCGTTGCATAAGTCACTGTAATGGACGTATTTTTTTCAATTATAAATCACTGAAAACAAAAATCGAAAAACAAAAAAAGGAAATATGAGAATTTTTAGTAGCACAAAATACAATATTATAAAAGTAAGAACGTATTTCATTTTATTTTTTTATCAGAAATCGAACACATAATAGATAAAAATATTAACCAGCCGCTTTCTATAAATTCCATAAACTGTGAACATAGTTAATATTAAAACTATTAGAAAAAAAACTTAAATGAAATAATGCGATATTTGTACAATCGTTTTTTTTTTTTTTTTTATTAGACATAAAAGACCGCGGCAGCTCTGGCCATTGGTCTGACAGTAAATTACATAATTATGACATATTTACAGAACATATTTACAAAACATATACATATTAATACAAGTTAAATTTCCTTATATAATGTGGATTATTTTATAAAAATAAATATTTTTTGCATTGCGGTAGCTTCAGGACTGAGGATTTCGTGCATTTGGGTGGATACTCTTTTGTCATACAATCGTTTTTTGTTTATCATTATAAATAGGTTCTTAATGTGGTCTATATATTTTTTTTACAAATATGATAAACATTTAACTTTGTATATAAAAAAATAATATATTGTCTGAATTTGTAAAACTAAATTATGGATTACCATACAGAATGCAGTTATTTTTACATTGTATCCACTGCTCATATTGCGCATACAATAGAACATTTTACATCTGAAGAAATGTTATTAATTTTTCGTTTAGAATTTATAACATGAAATGTGTTAAGTATTCTGAATTTAAATTGTTATAAATTATATTATATTTTTTAACTTTTATCATTAGTCTATACTCCTGTTTGATAGTACACAATACAATAATGAGTGACATGGGTATACAATAATCTGGATTAATAAATAAATTATAATATGAATTCATGAGGTGATCAAATAATAAATGTTCACATGGTTTGTTAACACAATAATGTTATCTATTATCAGTTATTGTCTATGTAAGTACTGCAGGCGTACTACACCAATAGCTAGACAGCTATAGAAATAGGGGTGGGTAGTTCCATAAAATGTAAGTCTATTTAAAAGCAAAATACATAATATACCAACGAACAGAACAATCTAGTTACTTTGATTCAATCTTCGAATCGTGGTCTTTAAAATTTGGATCATTTAAAAATAAAATTTTAATAGTTTGATTTTTTTTTTCTATTTTATTATATCTCTCAAAATTATATACACTCCTATTACACGTAAAATAATTTGAGAAAAAAAATAAATATTTAACCAAGATAACATAAATACGCTTTAAAATATGGTCCCTAATCAAATTGCAAAAATAGGAATTAAAAATATAATATTAGTGCAAAATAAAAATGCTCAGTGCATACAATTTATTATAATATATGATATGTATATGATTGTATACAAATCGAATTCTTCCAATTCTTTTTAAACAACTATCAGATCATTCATTACATAATCAAATCCAGTGAAAGCATAATAATATTAATTTAGCTAATGTTCTAATGAATGTATAATTTTATGACATAAACTTTACTAAACAAATAGCATTAGTAGGTAGTTAAAACACATTTAAAAGTTTTTTTTTCGTAAAAGATTCATCACAGCTTAAAAAAAAAACAGATTTGCTAGCTTCTGAAGTGATCGAGTCAAGTGAGTACATTGCTATTACTCGCCACACTCTTAGTTTATCTTGTACTTAACATGCCTACTCATAAAAAATAATGCCATAATACTCAAGTTGTGAACAATTTCCACGTTTAGATTTTAAGTGACATAATTATTAATGAAGTAGTTTTATTATATGATACGTGTAATTTTTTTTCCTTTATCAGAATTTTACGCAAAACATATATTTTATATTTCAAACTGAAGGTAAATCACCTATTAAAATTTCAATTTTTATATAATGTCTAGTAACTTTCAAATTCATTGGAAATAGCATTGAATAAACGTTCGTAATATTATTTCCCATATTTATAAATTATTTATGTTATACATTATAATTTAAATTACATCTTAGAAAGGTAAGAAAAAAAATATTTTACAGAAGTGTCAAAGTTATTTAAGTTCTATTCAGGACTTTTCTTAAGATGTATTAAAAATATAAATTTAAATATTTAAAATACACAATATATAAAATACAATGTGTATAATTTATTATGTCGCTGTGTGTATATTATATTCTTTACTCTATGGTGTATGCCAATAACCGTGTGATTATGAATGTTACCCAACAAACAACTGTGGGAATTAAAAATATTATGAAACAATAACGCACTCATTTTGACAAAACATTTCATGCTTGAAACAAAATAATTAATTTAATAGAATGGCGGATTCTTGAAACATGTTATATTTATTTGGTAGAGATTTTAGCAAATAATTTTACATAGAGAATAAAAGGATATATTTCTAATGTTAATAAAAAGCCCCAGGTAATCTGTTTAACCTTTTGAAACGTTTTCTGTGCACTCGAGTGGTTTAAGTTTCATTTTTAGCCCAAAGCAAATAAACTATAGTATGCCTGCACATCCTAAAATGAACTGCGTGTGCTCTAATGAAATTAAAGTAATACATTTAATTAATTTATACATTTGTATGCCATTTTTAAATTATCAACAAAAAAAACATATTTATTTACGGAATTCTGTTCAAATATTAAATACTTACTTTAACTTAAAATATTAATTTGTTTAGCGTATACACGTATGCACTTAGAATTTATATTGCATGCAGAACATTAAATGCATTGTGTAGTTTGATTATAAATAATAACTTAACCCTTTTCCTAATATTTTATTCACCGATTATAAGGATTTATATGTACAAATGTATTCAAAAAGGTCTGATAAAAATAATTATATTCTTATATTATAAGAACCATAATATAGTCAACAAGAGTACATTTTAACCATGATAACTATACAATTTTCTACTATATATTATGTCAATGGGATATGAGTTTATATGACCAATGGTTATTGTGTCATTATATATTGATCGTCTATGAATGTTATAATTTACGTGATTAGAGATAACTTTTCATGTATATACTAACGATGTAAGTTCAATACAATATATTTAAGACATAAATATAAAACAAAAAAAACAAATACCGCGCAATAAACGATCGCTTAATATTTTTGATAAATATACTCTGTTTAGTTTCCAGATAACCAAATAAATATTTTATATTACGTAAATCAGTTGAAGTGTAATTTTGTATACATGCCTCAAGAATACAATATGTATATAATGTAATGATTTATAAACAGTTAGTACCAATAAAGTTTTTTTCAACTATAATAACTCGCATATTTTATATTTTCCTACAAACGTTCAAAATAAATGCAATTAAAAAATATATTTTTTTTTTTATTATTTATTAAAAATTAAAATGTTTCAGCATATTGTAGATGCTATTACAAGTTTGTTAACAGTTTTTATTTAATGACAAATTACGAAATACTAATATTATTTGTTAGTGGTATAGTGATATGAAGTATACATGCAAATATTAGTTTAATATTTATTTTTAGTGGTAAATTAAATTAAATTTGGTCTTCGTCTTCGCTTGATTGTGATAGGAGAACATCTTGAGGTAGTCGTGGTTTTAGACGCCGATTTTTAGTTTTTGTTCCCAGGTTGTAGAAGCGTGCGCCATCGGATGTCTTGAGATTTGCGTGAAAGTTTTTAAATTGTATTTTTATCCAGTCTTGGAGAAGAGGAATTCCTGTGTCATTATGAATTTGTTTATTTCTCATAAACCATGGGGCTTTGAGACATATTCTAAGTAATTTGTTTTGAAGAATTTGGATTTTTTTGATTTTTGTTGGGGTAGCTGCCGCCCATGTTGGGCAGACATAAGTGACTAATGGCCGGATTATTGAGGTGTATAGTAAGATGGACGATTTCATTTGGAGGGTTGATTTGAAGTTAACTAGGGGATAAAGGGTGTTCATTCTTGTATAGCCTTGGGTGAGTTTTTTATTTATATGAATTTTCCATGTTAGTTTGTCGTCTAAGAATACTCCAAGGTACTTTACGGAGTCATCTTTCTTGTTCCATTGTATTGGTTGGCTATCAATATAAATGAGTTGGGGATCTTTGTATCGTTTTAAAGAAAATATTTTTGCTGCGCTTTTTGTTGGGTTGAGGTTTAGTTTCCATGTTTTGAACCAGGAGGTCACTAGGGCTATTTGAAGATTTTGAATTGAAGATTCTAGGGAGTTGCTTTGGGTTATAATTGTTGTATCATCCGCAAACATCGCTAGTTGTGAGTTTGGAGGAGTTGGTATATCATGGCAATAGATGTTGAATAAGGTTGGACCTAGAACTGAGCCTTGGGGGACTCCTGCTTGTATTTTTTGAGTTTGAGAAAGTTGTGTTCCAATTCTAACTTGGAACGTTCGATCCGATATGAAAGATATTATGGTTTTTAATAAATATTTGGGAAGAGCTAGAATTCAATTTTTGTTCAAGTCTGTGGTGCCAAACTTTGTCGAAGACTTGCGTTACATCGAGGAAGACTGGCGTTGTATATAGTAGAATACAATATGTATATAATGTAATGATTTATAAACAGTTAATACCAATAAAGTTTATTTCAACTATAATAACTCGCATATTTTATATTTTCCTACAAACGTTCAAAATAAATGCAATTAAAAAATATTTTAAAAAAATAGAATACATATTATATTAATTAAATTGTCCCTTTTAATTCTGGACACTATTTTAAATTTGTTGTTTTACTTTTTTTTTAAATATTTTAAATGTTTTTGTGCTGTTTTGTTACTTTATTACCATATTATCATACGCTTCATTAGACGGGTTTTTTATACACGAATACATTAATAATTGACATAATTGGACATCTTTAAACGAAGAAAAAATTATAAAAAAATATATTTGTGTGTACCTATGTATTTATCAATCAACCACAGACGTTCAGAAATTGTAGACATTATAAAACTAACTAAAAACTTTTTGATGGTACATATATCAAGAAAGTAATTCAACTTTAAATGTTTATTTAAATTCAACCGTATATAATCTAACACTTTAGTTTAAATGAATCCAAAAACAATTTTAACAATGAAAGTCTTTAAAAAGTTTTAAATTTATTTTTGTTAAAGTAGAATGTAATAAAATAATATTCGACATATAATAGCCATACAATAGTGGATTTACACTTTGAATACTGCAGTTTAAAACAGGTACATAAATAGATTTAAAACGAGAGTATTGTCATTCTAAAATTCAATTTTTTAACAATAACATAGCACTGTTATTTTAAAATCTTCATAACAGTCAGTATTTTTATTATACATTAAAAAATAATATTATATAATAGTTCATTATACTGTAATAAGAAATGTTTTATTGTTTGTTTATTTTAATAATTAAATATATTTTTATTTTTATTGATCTTAAGCATCGGCAACTATGTTCGTTAGGTTTTGTAAGGAGGTTATGGTTGGTTCAGTAACACGTGTACCAAAGTGGGGCGAGGATTTATCACTAAAAACCCGGGTGGGAACTTCAGTCGATGATTTGCCTCAGAACACGTTAGTAACTGTGGCCAACCACTGGGCACCAATTATATAATATAATATAATAATATAATATATAATATAATAATATTATAATCGTTGATAGCTTATATTATAGTACTATGTATTGTAAAGAATTCAATTAAATGTGATAATAAAAAAAAAACATTCAAAAAAAGAATTTAGTGTTACTTTTTTATATTTTTTTATTCATTCAAAATAATTTTTTTTAACCTGAAAAGTAGTTTTACAATTTTTTACAAAACAAATTGTTCTAATCAAATTATTTGTATTATTGTTACAGGCGTTATAAATTATAATATATTTTATTATTATGTAGACGTATTTACTGAATAAACAATAATTATTAATCATACTATAACTACATCAATTAGAGCTTGAATAGTATATGGTATATGGCAAGGATGGGAAATGAGCTATTTCAGTCAAGGGCGACGTGTGCGGCACGAGCCATAGACGAGGGCCACATTTTGCCAAATACTGAAATTGCCTTCCCGCACGAGCCACACATACTATTTTTTTGTCTCGCCTTGGCGTTCATCGATCACGACAAAGGTAATGCAGGGATCTATGCAACAACTAGACTATAATTCTATAATATTATATGAAATAAACGATTTGGTTTTATTTCTTTTAAGCGTCACGCATGGAGGTTATAATACAAAACGTAACCAAAAGTTTATGTTTTGTAATGACCGTGGTATGAAATTCAGTGTGTGGTTGTGCAGGGAATACGCGTGTGATATGTGCGCCTAGTAATTTTTGGGATTTTCGCTTTACCACCTGGCTCTATTTGGGACTCCCACTTTACCACCCGTTGGGCGGAAAAAGAACGCTTTCCTCCAACGCTTCAACCGATGTCGAAACTAAATTTTCGGTGAAAGCTTGACAATAAAAATATTATAATATTCTAAATGTATTCAAATACAATATGAAAAATAATATTTCAAATACAATATAGCTATGTATTCAAACACAATATAGCTCACCGCCTATGATGTATTTATTTAAGTAAAAATAAAAGTAGCCCTCAAAACACTGGTACCTAATAGAATAAACAATAAATTTAAAAGTTTAAAAATGAAGAGGACGTCGCACCCGCATGTGTTGTCTCCGTCTTAACCCCGTACTTTATATCGAATTTTTGTTTGCAAGTTTTTAAA
>NC_042495.1:118690429-118695960 GCF_005508785.2 Acyrthosiphon pisum | reverse complement strand
AAATTAAAATATCGTAAAAAACCAACGAGAGGGCATAGGTTATGTTGTTACCTGAATGTTTGATTATAAGTCAATTCACTTTAAAATCAAAAATGACAGCACCCTATTGAAACTAGCAAACGAAAATTTGCTATGTCGTACGTTTTTAAGACGGAGACAACACATGCGGGTACGACGTCCTCTGAATACCTTTAGGAAAAGTAATATACAAGATTCAAATATCCCACGTAGTAATATAATATTTTCAATAATTCATCTTTGAATACGGAAATGCTTAGAAGTACATAATATAGCAGTAGATGTTAAGGATCCTGTGGGCTATTTCTGTAGTATAATTTTTTACGCTACTAAAATAGGAAAAAGGGCGTTACAATGCAGTATTCACTCAACTCACAATTAATTAGTCGTTGGCGGAGTAGATGAAGGTAACAGTTTTAATATGGTGTTAGGTGACCTAGTGGTCATTGTCGGTCCCTCAAGTGCACATGCCAAGAAAAGTTATTCTGGCCAGACTCTGGTGTTTGTCTGTAATAAATCATTCCAGTTGTTGTGATGTTGATTGTGTGCAAAAGAAATTGCGACAAAAACACTTGGTGAAAATTATTGTTGTTCAACATCGTCCTTTTACTTATTTGCAGGAGTTTTTTTTAACACATTGCTTCAACACTCTACGAAAATGAATCTAGATATCACAATATTACATTGTACTATATGTTAATAAAAGAATTTTGGGCAAAAGGAAAATGAAATAACACATTGTGAATACTGAAGTATGAGGTCCTAGTAGACATAATAGAAGCGTAGGGTTATCATGATATCATGATAACACAGAGTACGATATGTTATTAATATACAATAAATAATGATATAATATTATTATGTACTATTATATAAATACGAAAACAAGGGGGTGACAAAAATATATGTTATCATAATTTTAAAATTCAGTACATTTTTAGGGCTTTGTTTCGAGAATGTTTAATATAGGTACACTGCACTCGAAATAATGTGAATTTAATATTACTTTATGGGAACATGTTTTTAAGGTCTTGTCAAAAATTAAATATTTAATGAAAAAAGGTAAAATCGACAGTAAAAAATGAATACGTTTTTGTTTAATAAAATATACAATAGATTTTTTAATGTTTTTTATGATTTTTCCTTCTTATATGACATATAATACGTGAATCTTATGAGATAAAATATTTATGAATTTCCATGTGTAAAATATAAAATATTATAAGTATATTTTTTCACAAAATAGTATAAACAGTGATATAAAATATAAAGATTATTACCAACAAAACCATTATAGATTCATTTTGATTTTTTGCAATGTTTAAAACTATGTTTTAGTGATGTTTCATTTATTCTACATTTTTATTTTATTATTTTACAACATAAATCTATACATAATAAAAAATCGTTTTATAACCATTCAACACGGTTGGAAAGTTTTCTATAAAGTAAAATGATAAATTTGTCACGCTAAATTCGCATATAAATTGAAATTTGACAACGATCACAAACTACAGTTGCATTTAAAAGCTTTCTGTTTTCGTATTTTGAAACAGCAGTTCTAGGGTTAGAAAAACATAGTTTGAACAGTGTCAACCACAGATCTAGTAGCATTTTCGATCCCATCACAACACCCTTAGGTTATAACTGTCACATTCAAGTAATTCTAACATTTCTAATATGTTTAACGATGATAAATTATGTTTAACAAAATAATTATAATATTGCACTGAAACATTTTTCACGTTTAAATAAATTATTTAAAAATAACAAGACTATAAGTAGGTACCTTAGTTAAAAACATGTTTGAAATTTGATTTTCCAGTATAATTTCAAAACTAGACAGGAATCCATATTTTCTAAGTTCCGACTAAGTAGGCCAAATTATATTAGAGCCTTAACAAAATTATAGAATACGACTTTTAAGTTAAATATTTTCACCCATAATCATTAAAACAGTTTTTTGTGTAAAATAAATTATCTAATCGTTAAAATTGCTCGTTACTCTATGTCTATTTGTATAATATTTGATTATTAACTGTATCGATTTGCAAATATATATTTTAATATATTAAAATTAATAAATGTTGATGTTATAGTTAAAAAAATAATTATAATTAGTATTATCTATTGTTAAGTACAAGATTTATTTTGTATAAATATAACGTTTCTTCTAAACTCAAGACACCAAGGCGTAATTGGCCCTTCAAGTTTAATCCAAAACAGATTAAATTCTTTCTGTTTATTTTGGTCGATTTTTCCATAAACGCATTATTCTGTTAAGTGTATTGACATGGGATTACAATTATTTATACAAATCTTCATTGATTTTTTTTCTTTTATTTAATGTAAAGCTTTAAAAAGTCTTCCGAGAAATATTATTTTAATGATATTTATTTATAATAATTTTGGATTCCTAACTTATTTTTATTCTAACATTATGCAGACACTGCATATCACACCTCCTATATACGACAAGGTTGTAACCATATACAGTAATCTCATTTGTTATACTTGGTATCATATGAATAACCCCTTTTGTTTTCCATACACAACTATCCAAAACGATTTAACAATAACGCGATGTTAAGCGCATTTTGTATGTACATTTTTGTTTAGCTTTCCGAATAATCTTTGTATTAAATTAATAATATTATAATTAAATTATTGCGTAACCCCTAGCTATATTTGTAATACATAAAATATATACGATATATATAAGCATCATGTTTTTTATATTAAGTAGGAACTATGCCAATGTTGTTTAACTATTTTCAATTGCATATTGAATGATAAAAAATGAATCTTATACACATTCTTCTCCACATATTACATAGTATTTATCAATAATTCTCATAAAATAAATATATTATCTATTATTATAGATTGCTTTATAAATTATTCAAATAATTATTTATAATAGCTAATACAATAATATTGTATTTGTATGGCGGATAAAAACGGCATGTATAAATGATTTGTTTGACGTTTAACAATAATTGTTAAGCAAGTTTACATATAGCTGGTACGATCAAAACACTATTATTTTGTTTTCGCTATGCATTCAAGATTCCAATCTTAAGACAATCTTCTCTTGTCCTTTGTACCTATACCTATGTATCTGCAAGTGCCATTGTCAGAAAAACAAGAGATAACATCCAGCGGAGATACTGTGTTCACTATAAAAAGGCGTAAAGATGGTAATAACAGACAACTGGTAGGAAAATGTTGGGAATAGATAATGGGTTTTTTCCCGGGTCCAAACTCGTGTCCTCTACGGGAAATGCATCTACAATCGGCCCCGGCGAGGCGCATAACCACCATACGTGCTCATTTTTATAAAACATAAGGGTCACACCGACGTGTTTGGTAATTCAAAAGAATTAAGATACCCCGAGTACACAGGGACGTTAAACTAGTTTGTATAAACAAAAAACGTAGAATTCACAATACTGTTGCGAGATACAATAATTTTTTTGTTAATAAAATAAGGACTTTTTTAAATTTGTTTTTCGATATTATAATATGATGTTGATAAAATCTTCAGACTCTAAAAGTTGAAAATGCAATACGTCAAGGTCCCTTAAAAGTCGTTCTTATGGCGTTTAAAACTATCTAAATTACAATATAGGTAATAATATATTATGCACTATTTATTTGTATAAGTATTTAAAAAAAAATACAAAAAATTGAATATTATTTATTTGTTGTTAAAAATGCACAAAGTTTTAATTCGCATACATTTAAATCTAACTATCCAAGGATTTAAAATGTTATACGAGGTTAATCATTGGTTGTTATTAATGTATGTTAAAAAAAAAGTTAAGCGTAAAACAACATTTATTTTTTATGAGAGTTTGAAGTTCAAATGTTTATTAAATTGGGTATTCAAAAGTAAAATAACAATTTATTTTTAAACCATTTTTGTTGTTTTGACGTAATTTGTAAAATGTTATCGTAGCAAATGAAAACTTATACAGAAAGTTATATGCAATGTTTTCAGAAAAAGTTAGTTTAACATATTATTATGTATTATCAACGGTTTAACCAACCGTTCCAGAAAAATATACTATTTATAAATTTTGAATGCAATGAAACAGCTATTCTAAGCAATATAATATGCTCATCTACCCTTTCACCCGTTTCTTCTGTTAAGCGATATTTCTTCGCATCCAATGACTTATCATTGAATTCAAATTTAACATAATATCATCCATTATATAATGATTATATTATGTTATATTCAATACCGAGGTACACTCGAAACCTACTTCCAGCAGAGTGACCTTTTTTTATTTTATTTTTTGTACAAATATTTACTTTATGTACCTACCATAATATTCTGTATAATACAATATTATGTTGGCACGGAAATCATGGTAGCAAAACGATTAAAACTGTCGACAAACCGCGGTGAAAAGGGTAGGGTTGTTCGGAGGCGAATGTTTCAGGTGCCTTTTAATTATTTTATCTTGTAATGTGCTCGTATTTCAAAGGTTATGTTCATAAACTCACTATATTATAATACGTGACTTTGAGGTAATATAACATAAGCATATTCATATTTGTATTATAAATGAAAGTAAATGTTTAAGAATATAAATAAGCAGCGAAATCTGAAAACAAACATTACGCTAAACAACATACTGTTGTACAATTTTTCCATTTATTTACTAATAAGATACCAATGTGTATGTAATATGTATGTATATTATATATTTCTCAGCAAATAGCAACTATAACCATTTTTATACTCAATATTACGGTTGCAATCCCTTGCTTCTATATTGTTGAATGCCTACATAATAGGTTAATTATATAAAATTGTGTAGTTTTCATTAATGGTAATTACCTAAACGTTTTCATTACAATTCGAAAATATTACTATGACTGCAAGTAAAATACGAGTACCTACCTATGAACTTAAATTTAAATGCTATATTTAATTCCATAAAAATTAATACCTGTGGTAATTCAAACCATTTATTATGTATCTTTAATAAAAATATATACTGAATATAGACTTCTATCAATTTCATCACAGCATATATATACTTATTTTACCTAACAATTTTACTTCCCTAGATAAAAAAGATTCATTTTCCATTTATATTCACTGTATCAAAATTCTATTTTTTTGTGTGTCTGTGTGTGTGTTAACCTCGTTTTAAAAGCGTGAACATTTTAGAGAAAGAAAACCATATGTCTGTAATTTTATGGTACACAGACTGGATGTTTAATCGTTGTATCGACCGCAATTACAGTTTTTTTGGCATCTATTTGGTGGTACCCCTTTTATAAAAAATAAATAAATAAATACTCTTAAATGTTATGATTTAAATTACAAAATCTGGTTTTTAAATCAAGGGATGCGCACATTTGTAATTTTTTTTAGTGTTTTTTTTTTTGTTTTTAAATGAATGTTTTATAAGAAAATTACATTAAAAAAAAATACATCTATAAGTGAATGAAAAGTTCAGGCTGAACTCATCATTGGACAAAATTGTTCCTGG
>NC_042495.1:118688648-118689843 GCF_005508785.2 Acyrthosiphon pisum | reverse complement strand
TTTTTATCAAATTCTGGATTATAAGTTACAATTGTGTTTTTTTGAACATAATATACTCCCATCCATCCAATAATGGACTCACTTTTACATTTTTAATCATTTGGACAACTGTATTTTTTCTTATTTCTATATCAAATATTAATACATCATCCGTTTGATTTGCTTTTGAAATCTACTATAAAGATAACCGAGGTCCGTTAAAAAGTAAAACAATATCATCTTATCATAATCTGTCAATATTTTTGACACACACACACTCACATGTAATTTATCAGTTAATATAAATATAACCATAGATTAAAATTCAAATTCAAAACTAAAAAAAAATAAAAGTAATAAAAACCAGTAACAAAGTCAAAATATAACACTAAAATAATCAATACACATTTTCATTTTGTACTGCACTATTCCGATTTCGTACTACACTAATAGTGTCGTACTGCACACTATTTTAGGCCGTTTTATTTTATTTTATTTTATTTTTACTTTTCTGAAAAGTTATAGATTCCACTCCAGAAATATGAGCGTTGCATATTTCAGTGGCAAAATCATATCCATAATACCCACCAACTATGAAATTATAGTTTTCAAGGAAAATTTAACGAAAACGTTTTAAACAATATTTAAAATAAATTAATTTATTCTCTTAGGAATAATATTTTCGTAATTATAACCCATCACTTTTTGAATGAGAGAGCTAGCAAGTGAACATTTACTTGATCTGAAAACATTATAATTTACTAAACCTAATTCGGTGACTCTCAAAGTGCCTCTCAAATATAGGTAGGTAGGTAAGTGATATCTTTTCACTCAAATTGATATTTGTCACACATACCTATTTTACATAGATTACCAATTAATATATGGATGTGCATTATCAATTATTATATTGATTTCCGTTATGTTCAACAAATTTATATTTAGGACATACAATATTTTCCAGACAGATTAGTTTATTGAATGCAATATAATCATGTCGTGTTATTAGCTAAAGATAATTCAATATCACCAGTTCAACATAGTCAGTTTCGTTTGCGTAACCGCAACCATAAATAACACGTTTATACGTATATAATATTTAAATGAACGTTACTGGTGAAAAGGCAAAACCATATTAATTTGTAATGGATTTAAGTTTGGACTTCAAAAAAATTAGCAAATGGCATCAAACATGTACATGCACTGTGAAATGTTC